>NW_028262573.1:0-15088 GCF_049901715.1 Pseudonaja textilis | reverse complement strand
TTTGAAGAGGAGAAAAACTTGGTTTCTTATCCCACATTGAATCTTTCTTCTACAATTGTCTAATCTCCAAATATGCTTAATTAGGATTCAAATACTGCCATTATCTTCATAAGGGAATGGAAAAGTTTGAGAAAAACTTGTCAATCATACACTGACAAAATACAGAGAAAATATAATGGACACAATTGGTCAATTATACGGAACACTCTAGAGCAGATGACAAATAAAATGAACAGAGGATCCTCTTAGCATTATTGCCTACAAAACTGATTTTTAAAGTGATCAATCTGAGGCGGATACCCAAAGTGACGGTGGATTGAAGGTTGCTGGCAGAGGGGGAGAAGAGGAGGGAAGAAGAAGGAGGAGACAGACGGAAGCCTGGCCAAGACTGATTGCTGACAGCAATTAGTCAGC
Organism: Pseudonaja textilis; assembly: GCF_049901715.1. NCBI lineage: Eukaryota > Metazoa > Chordata > Lepidosauria > Squamata > Elapidae > Pseudonaja > Pseudonaja textilis. The sequence continues at coordinate 14,674 of NW_028262573.1, read as the reverse complement.
ACTTCCTCCCCCTGCTTCCTTGGTGCGCCCAGGAGGAGAGACTAAAAGACTAAACGCCAGCCCTAACTCAGACTTGTTTTTCTATGGAACTAATCCTACAGATACGTGCTTAGTGATTTCCTATAATTGGAAAGACCCCTTTCCTCTGGCACTCTTTCTCTCTCTCCCTTTCTCTCTGGTCTTTCTTTTTTTTTTATAATAGTTAAAAATACAAGTATAAAGTATAAAGTATAAAGCCAAACTGCTTGTTACAGGTATTAGGGTTTACAGATTAGACTCTCTTGGATATATAAAAATCTTAAGAACTGTTAATAGGGTTGTCTCAGATAAAATGGAATCTTAAATATTTATATATACTATAGGACAAAAGTATATATAGAGTGAGAAATTCTAGAGTTGGTTGTATGCTTTAAACAAGTATGATTTGCTAGGGGTAATATACAATTAACTCTGGTATTTGAATTTAATATAGAGAATAATACATAATACATAATATTTGATTTCATTCTATTGTATAGCACCTATTGTATAGTATTGTATAGTAACTGATAACACTCTATTGAATTGGAATTTAATTTGCCTGAATGACAGATTGGGCCAAAGAAAGAGAGCTAAAAGTATCTGGGGTGTAAGCATAGCAAATAGATTTGTAATCACACTTAAAGGGCTATTACATCGAATGGTGATTTGGGATAATATTCTTAACATTGTCCAATTGCAAAAACAAATCTTAGCAGAGATGACTTCCACAACAACCACGGCCCTGAAAACAGGAAGGAAGAACAATCAGACCTTGTTGACAACTCTGGCATCTGCCTCCCCAACAACGCAGAAAACTATAGAAGAGACCTTGAAAGGAGAAAAACAACCGACTGTTACGAATGCCATCTTACAAGTGACATTATTATCCCTGCAAGAATCAATGCAAGAATCGATGTCTAGAATGCAGGAGATTATGATTAGGAATCATAATGAGACCAGAGCAGATATTAGCGAACTGAAGGAAGAAATGGGTAAATTAAAAGAGGAGATGAGAGCAGATATACAGAGAGTTGAAGATAGGGTTGGGACAATGCAATTGGTCATGGAAAGAACTGAATTAAAAATAAAAGAAATAGAGAACAGGACGGAACAAGTGGAGAGGAACCTAGAAAGGACTGAGGAAGATTTCAAAAATGTTAATAAAGAAATGGAAGATTCCTTGGTCCAACTTGAGATGGACAGAGCTGCTGCATACTTAAGGTTCCAAAATGTGGAGGAATCCAAAAATGAAGAATTAGAACAATTAATGGCAGGTTTGTTGGCTGAACTAGTAGAAAAAGAGAAAGATGAATTACTCAAGGAATTTGATGAAATCTATAGGGTGAATACCAGCTATGCAAGGCGTCACAATTGCCCAAGGGAGATCCATATCCGTTTTCAAGAAGATGCATGAGAGACCTAATATATAGAAAGGCCAGAGATGAGAGAATATTATATAAGGGCAAAGAGATTATAATTCTTAAGCAGATTCCAAGTAAAGTGAGGGCCATGAGGCAAGAATATAAATTTTAGCTAATTACTTAAATAAAAACGAAATCTCATTTAAATGGCTAATCCCAGAAGGGATGCTAATATCGTGGAAGGGAAGAAAAATTAAAATAGACTCAATTGAACAAGCACAAAACTTCCTAGAACAGCTAACAACCACGGAGGATCAACTCACTAGGGAGAAAATCCAAGGAAATATGCAGGAGGATCGTAATCGCCATAGGAACAAAGAAGAAGGATCTGTCCAAATTCAAGGGAAAGACAACTTACAACGAGAAAGAGAAGAAACAACTCCATATAAACCACAAGAAGAGAGCCGTAGAGTTACGAGACAAAAAGCGAGGCAGACTTAAGTAAATGGACGAAGGAAAGAAAATTCTTTCCATTAATATAAACGGCCTAAATTCAAGAGCTAAAAGGAAAAGGACTCTAACCAAACTAATAAAACAAAATTAGGAAAAGTGAGGAGAAATTCCTAGAGTGTCCGAAACTGGGAAAATTATTTACAGCACCAGCAGATAAACACAAAAAGAAAGGCAACGCAATCTATGTGAGAGATGACTTAAAAGCGGAGTTAATCTGGGCGGACCCTGAAGGAAGAACGCTGGTAGTACAAATCTCGATTAATGGCATTACACTCTTACTGGTAGTAATCTATGCCCCAAATGATGATCAAGGTAAATTTTTTAAACATCTCCATCAAAAAATAACAGAATTCAAAATGGTAATATTATTTTGATTGGCGATTTTAACTCTATTGCTGACTACCGGAAGGATCATAGTAATAGGAGTAAGAACAAAAAAGGGAATAGAGAATTCTCTAAGCCATGTAAGGATATGTTGAATGAAATGAATCTGGTAGATATCTGGAGAAAATTAAATCCCAAAAAGAACAGTTTACTTATTATTCTAACCCGCACAAAATTTGGACAAGAATAGATATGGCTTGGATAAACGGTGAATTGATTAATGAAATCAAAGATAGCGAAATCTTACCAAATGACTGGGCTGACCACAATCCAATTCAAATAACCTGGAGAGGTAGAGGAAAACCAAAGAAAAGATGGACTTTTAACACTCATTTAACAAAAGAAGAAGAATATACTAATAAACTGAAAGAAGAACTGAACTTCTTCTTAAAGGAAAATAATAATGATCTAACTTCGAAACAAAATATATGGGACACATTTAAGGCATTTATAAGAGGAATAACAATCTCTTACAATGCTATGAGAAATAAAAGAAAGTATGCCCAACAAAGTAATCTACAACAAGAAATTAAAGATTTAGAAATCCAATTACAAAAGAACCCCAAAAACCAAAGAATACAGAACCAGTTAATAACAACTAAACACAAATTAAATTTACTGGAACAAGAAAAATTGGAGATTAGTCTGAAAATGACTAAACAAATCTACTTTGAGCATGCAAACAAACCGGGAGATGGTTAGCCCACAAACTTAAGAAAACGAAAGAAAAAGATTGATACACCAATTAATGGATGAGGGGGCAATATGCAGGAGGAGATAGAGAAGAAAAAGAGATTACTTTTAATTACTTCGAGAAATTATACAAAAAAAGAAGAAGTCTCTGAGGATAAAATAATGAAATACCTGGAGGAAGCGAATGATAAAGCAATTGGAGAGGAAGAGATAGAATTATTAAATCAAAAATAACATGGTCCGAACTGAAGTCAGAAATAGAGAAGCAAAGTAACAATAAAGCACCTGGACCGGATGGGATACCGGTAGAACTTTACAAAATTATCATAGAACAAATTGGACCACTGATGCTGGATGTTTTTAATGAGGTACTCTTAGCAGCCAAGATGCCGGACTCGTGGAGGGGAGCCTTAATTTCGTTGATCCCGAAGGAGGACCTAGACCACAGACTTATTAATAATTATAGACCAATTTCGCTCCTGAATGCAGATTATAAATTATTCTCTTCTATAATAGCTAATAGATTAAAACAGGTTTTAAACACTTATATCCATGAAGATCAAAATGGATTTCTCCCATTTCGACAAATTAAGAATAATTTAAGAACAGTGATAGACATTTCAGAATACTATGAAGCCCACCCGGAAAAACAATTTGCATTTATGTTCTTGGATGCTGAAAAAGCATTCGACAATTTAAATTGGCATTTCTTAATTCAAAAATATATAATATGAATCTTGGCACCAGATTTGAAAATGTCATCACAACAATTTACCACACTCAACAGGCAAACATTCTAATAAATGGGGAACAAACTGGCCCGATAAAAATAGAAAAGGGGTAAGACAGGGTTGCCCTCTCTCCCCTCTGCTTTTCATATTCGCCTAGAATCTCTTCTGACGTACATTAGGCAAAATTTGAGAATTAGAGGTCTGAGGATCAAATCAGAAGAATATAAACTACAGGCTTTCGCTGATGATTTGGTTTTTTTCTGGAGGAGCCTATAGAAAAAGGACACAACTTATTAGAAGAACTAGAACGATTTGGAGAAGTCGCGGGATTTAAAATAAACAGGGAAAAACAAAATTAATGACTAAAAATTTAACAGGAGACCAGAATAAAAAGCTAGAGACAACAATGGGAATACAGGTGACAAAAAAAATTAAATACTTAGGAATTTGGCTAACTCCACAAAGTAAATCGTTAAAAGAAAATAATTATGACAAACTTCTTCAACAATCTAAGAAAGACTTGGATTTCTGGAGCAAGTTACAACTTTCCTTATTGGGCAGGATTGCTTTGATTAAGATGAATATTCTGCCAAAATTTCTATATTTATTCCAGACAATTCCAATCAAACTAAATAAAAAATTTTTATGGAACTAAACAAGATAACATTGAATTTCATTTGGCAGGGGAAAAAGCTAGGATTAACGTAAAAGCCCTACAAGATTTGAAAAGCAGAGGAGGGTTAGCCTTGCCAAACTGGGAAATATACCATACGGCAGCCACCTTACTATGGATAAAGGATTGGGTAAACCTAACCAACAAAAGAACACTAGTATTAGAAGGCCACGATATGCAGAAAGGATGGCATGCCTTTCTGTGGGAATCAGGGAAACCCAGGCAATCATATTTCCATAGGCATCTTATTAGGGACTCTTTATTAACTAATTGGAAAAAAGTACGTAAAAAAACTTTATCTAAAAATACCGATTTGGCTGTCTCCAATGGAAGCGATAGTACACCCTAATAATTTGGATATAACCAAAATGATTAAGTATGAAAATTTATTAGACCTACAAGGAAAGTTAAAAACACGACAAGAATTACAAGAACGAGGATTTATAATTGATCAGTGGGTGTACCTTCAAATTCATAGTAAATACAAACAAGACATTAAAGAATTTGGAATCTACAATAAATTACAGACTCTAGACAAAATTCTATTAGGACCAAGTAAAAAAATATATCTAAATTTTACAAATATTTATTAGAAACAGAACTGGAACAAGAAATTGTCAACGGAAATATGATTGCGTGGAGCAGAAATGTGGGTCGGAGCATTACCCTAGCAGAATGGGAAAAGGTCTGGAACAGGAACATTAAGATCAAAAAAAACTTATATAAAATGTTTTATAGATGGCACCTGCCTCCTTCGAGATTGGCTAAGATGCACCCCAACACGAGCCCCAAGTGTTGGAAATGTCAAAACATAGAAGGTACCTTCTTCCACATGTGGTGGTCATGCAAGGAAACCCAGAAGTATTGGCAAAAATTAGATAATTCATGAACTCTTAGAAAACAACAGGTTGATTCCCAGAAAGCATTGATTTAGCAAGAAGAAAGTTGTCAGGCTAATCTTCTCCCTGTCATCCTGATGGAAAACACATCCAGATGTGCTAATTCTACTTGATCCTAATGCTACATTAACAAAATTTTGCAAATCTGAAAAAACAAATCTCCCACCAAATCTTTTTTCAGCCTGAAAAGTTAGCGAGGATCCTTTCTGAATTTATTTTGCTTCCACTATGCAGCTGCAGGATTCTCCCCTCTTATCCAGGGGTGAGATTCAAATTTCTTCTTCTTTCTTCAAATCTCTCCTTCTCATCCCAAAAGTCATTCTCACGTATCATTATATTTCCTAAATAGATTGTGGAAACTGGTGATATAACAGGATTTCAGTAAAGGACTCACAAACAATTCTGTGATGTGATTAGAGACCTGAGGGGTGGATGATATGATAGTTATATGAAAGTGGATCAAAATGATACTCAAATAATTTTGAATCTTTCAAAATCTTTGCTGTGAAACCTGAAGGTGATGGATAACAATTTGCCATTAGTCTTCAATTTTTCTATAATGTCAATAATGTGGTAATTCTTAGAGTAAGCTAATTTGATGTGATTTAAAGGATATAAATGGGTGGGATTCTACCAGTTCACACCTATTTGCTAGAACCGGTCGTTAACATTCTCAGCAGTTCAGAAAACCAGTTGTTAGAAGAAATTACTGGGCTAATCCTGTAAGGAAGGCAGGAAGGAAACATTCTGGTGTTGCTCTCTCTGTTAACCCTTATTACATTCTTGGCAGGACTAGACTTCCTGTCTCTGGAACTTCTCTGGAGTTTTTTTTCCCCCTTTGTGCTACTTTGCTTGTGTGGAGTGACCCTTCAAAGTTACAATGGCACTGAAAAAAGTGACTTATGACCATTTTTCACACTTATGACTGTTGCAGAATCCCCACAGTCACGAGAGGCCAGGCAAGGAGATGCGTGCCTTGATGTGAGTGGTATTGAGTTGGCCACACCCAGCCAATAACATGACCACCAAGCCACGCCCACCAATTTAGCCGTGCCCACAGAACCGGTTGTTAAAAAATTTGAATCTCACCCCTCGATAAGAGGGGAGAATCCTGCAGCTGCATAATGGAAGAGAAATAAGCTGAGAAAGGATCCTTGCTAACTTTTCAGTTTGATAAAATAACAATGGTTTTCAATCAACTTAAAGGTGATAATTTGAAGCAAGCAACAATTGTTGGATCAGATGGATTGGATGGATGGATGGTGGGATGGATTGGAACTTAATTTACTGCTGGCATCCCTGAAGGGGAGGAATCTGGTTGGAAGGGAGGCTGCTTGGAGATGGCTGGAGAGGCCATGGACCCTGAAGACTCACAGTGGATGGAACGGATGATGGATGAAATTGATTCTTTCCAGAAGATTGAGGGAGATGGCGGAATGGGCTTGTCATATTTAACTGGAAAACAAGTCTTAAGAGGCATTGGGTTTTCAATTTACAGGAGGTCCAAGACTTTGGGGAATTGGGAGGGGGGGGGGGGGGGGGGGGGGGGGGGGGGGGGGGGGGGGGGGGGGGGGGGGGGGGGGGGGGGGGGGGGGGGGGGGGGGGGGGGGGGGGGGGGGAGGGGGGGGGGGTTTTTTTTTTAATTGGGAGGTTTTTTTTTTTTTTTGGGGGGGGGACCTTTTTTTTTGGGGTTTTTAAATTGGGGAATGGAAAGCAATTGTTAGGAAAGATCCTAATTACAATTTTAAGGAAATGTATTATTGTTAAGAATCAAACGAAGATGCTTAACCCTGAAAAGATTCTGGATGGTTCAGAGATAATGATTGTGGTGGTCTGTGGTAGATAAGAAGCCCCTGTAAATTTTCTGTGAGTTAAATACAATAGCAGATAACAAACAATTTTGAAGTTTTGAAATTTAACTTTATTGTTGGATTGCCTGTTAATTACATTTTTATATGCAGCAGACAGATGACAAATCAAGTAGTTGCATATACATGCGTAGTTTATAATTGTGAGCCTATTTTGCAAAGGGGAGAAACTATTATTGCTGTATTATATTCAACGGAGGGGGATGACAATATGCATGTTTTTGTCTGTTTTAATGCACAGTTAAAAATGTTTGTTTTGTCTTTTCTTTGTAATAGTTTTATTTCCAAAGCTTGTATTTTACCTTTTTGAATAAAATAAAATTTAATAAGAGGAATATCAAGTTTCCAGAAACAATGTTTGTGATTAACACGCAAGTAAAAAGCAGTAGAAAAATATCTGATGTTTAGTAACTAGGACTTGACTAACAATGGAGTCTCATATAAGAACATGAATGATGGCCTGGAAGAAAAATGAGGAATACTAAACTTGATATGTACGTTTGTGAAAATGATCTCAAAATCGTAGTTCACTGGAAACGGAATCAGAGTCAGCAGGTGGGGCTCATGGAAATGGCAAATGCAGCCATAAGGATCCCAGGAAGAGAATATTCTGGTTTGGGGAGACCACAACTCAAGGACCAGAACCCCTTGCACTTGGGGAAGAATTTGCAGAGAATCTACATGAACTTCAGGGAGGGAGAAATAAGCCAAGGAAGAGCTCAAAGGAGCTGCTCTTAGCCTGGAGGAAAGACCACAAGGAGAAGAGCTGAAGATCAGGAGGAGTCTGGGAGCCGCTTTTCCAACTGACACAATCTCTCGGTTGGAGAAGGGAGGATGCAGCCCTCTTCCAACCACTGACACACGTTACACCCAAGCGTAAGATCTGCTCACTATCATTCCAGGGTATCAGATATTGAAAAATGCATTCAATTACAAGAGAGGGGATTTTAAATGAATGTTTTAAATGAACTTTTTAAATGAACGTTTTATGTGTAGACATGAGGGATTTTCCCTTTGCAGTTTGTGCCAGACCCATGGATGGTGCAGAGTTCCTGCTGGCTCTTTTGTCAGTTGGGGGACTATCAGCTCTGAGTCTGTGGGTCCTGGGGTCATTGCACGTCTGTGCCTGGTGGGCCACAAATTCTTCCAGAAGAATTGACCATTGGCCCTGAAGACCTCAGTCAACTGGATCCATTGTTCAATTAACAGCTGTGGTAGTTTTCAAACTTGCTTTGCATTTCGAACTGGTTAAGACAAGCGAGTCTCGGCAAGGTGGGATCCTTTTGTGCCACTCTCAGCTGTATAAGTATGTTAGAGAATTCCCTGAGCTGGCTAGGTTCGTTGAGACTGATTTTAGGGAAGCTGTTGAGGCGGTCCAAGAGCGAGGATTCCACCTCTGTGGGAGCGCCATACTCCTCGTCGAGTCTCTTCCACGTTAACCGAAGGGCAGCACCTGGACCTTTTATGTGGGCTCTGTAAATGTCCTTCACCGCTTCTGCAAATTGCGGCCCCACTATCAAATGTACAAGTACTTTTGTTATGTCCCTGGAACTGAAAGAAGTTCCCACCCAGGTCCGTTCATGCTGTGGGGGCGTTTGCTCCCTCTCATTGGTTGGTTCTCCCCAGCAGCCGGCTATAAAAGCAGGCTGCGGGGTCCAACCAGTTGCTGTTCACTGCGAGCCAGTTCCAGGCTTGGCTAGCACGTTCAGTCCTTTATTATCCTAATAAAGTATTGTTGCACCCATGCCCTGGTTCAGCCTCTCATTTTCCGAACTTAACACTGGCGACGAAGGTGGGATGGCGACCAGTGGCAAATGCAACTGCTGAAGCACTAGCCGCTGAGCCACAGCCAGAGAGAGAGCGGTCAGCAGGCAACGAGAGCGAACGCTGATCCGCAGCCAGAGAGAGCGGGCAGCAAGCAAAGAGAGCAAACGCTGATCCGCAGCCAGAGAGAGCGGCCAGCAAACAGTGAGAGTGAGAAGCGTCTGTAGCCGCTAGTTAGCCAGCTACAGGGAAAGTGTAGCGCTGCGAGCCGCAGCCGCTCGTTACCTTAGGCGCGAAATTCAAACGGCTGTCATTTGAATTTCCGCCATTGACTACAGCATGGTGCTGTATTAGCGAAGTCACTGACACCCACGCAGGTGCGAATTTCAAACGCTGCCAACGATCGTTGCAGCCAACCTCGTGTTACCCAGAGAGAGGGAGAGAGTTGCGAAAACCTCTCCCAAAGCTGAAGTCACTCGCCTCCCAGAGGCACAAAAACCTCCCTGCTGCAGCCCCAGAGAGATTTTCTCAACAGATCATCCAGCGAGATTCTCATCATGAACTCCAACCCAGTTTTCCCAGCGTTCAAGCCTGATGAGGAGAAGTGGGAGTCATACAAGAATCATTTTAACCATTACATAGACGCCATAGGGCTGGCTGATGCAGGGGAGCACCGGAAAAAATCATATTTTCTGTCCTACTGTGGAGCCATCGTTTCTGATACTGCCACAGCACTCGTGGCTCCACGTGAGTTAAAGAATGTTCCCTGGACAGAACTGTTAGAAATTCTTACTAACCACTATTCTCCTAGACCCTCACAGATTGCCAGAAGGTTCACCTTCAGGATGAGGAAGCAAGGAGGCCAGGAGAGCATTAATCAGTACATGGCTGCCCTCAGAACAGCTGCACTCCATTGTGGGTTTGGGAGCTACCTCGACGACATGCTCCTCGACCAGCTAGTCTGCGGGGTCAAGGATCTTCACCTCCAGAGACGTCTGCTCGCAAAAAAAGACCTCAACCTCGCTCAAGCCGTCGAGGAAGCCCAAGCAGCAGAGCTGGCAACCCATTCAGCCACAGAGATCCAAGGTCCCGGGCCCAAGCATACTGCGGTTTCAGTCCACTCCGAAGAGGTGGTCGTCGAGGAGGACCCCAGTGATGAGGCCGACATCCACCGCCTCACACACGCCAGGCACCCGCAGGTAGGAGCCAAGCACGAAAGCATCAGTCCATCCAAGCACATCACCCTGTGCCTATCCTGTGGTGGATCTCACCAGAGGACCACCTGCAAATTCAAGGGAGCCACCTGCAACAATTGTCACAAAAAGGGGCACATCGCCAGAGTCTGTCAAGCCACTCACAACTCAGCACAACAGGTCCCTTCCTTTGCACATGCCGGACCCCAAAGGCAAGTATTGAACTGTCGCACCCACCACCACGCTAAGCACGCTTGCCATACCGTTAGTAAAATCTCTCTCTCTGTTTTGCTAGAAGGTAAACCTTGCCACATGGAGGTTGACACGGGGTCAGCGCTCTCAATTATCTCTTGGAGCACCCTCAAGAAGCTACAGCCCAGTCTATCCAGAAACCGGCTCCAGAAGTGCCAGCTTAGCCTGAAGGACTACCAGGGGAAGGCCATTCTGGTAATCGGCAGAGGCAAGTTTCTTGTTAATTTTAAAACTTTTAAAGGCCACCTACCTCTAGTGGTAGTTAGCGGCAACCTCCCTACACTTTTGGGACTTGATTGGTTCCCCCACCTCGGCCTTGGGTTAACAGGAGTCCATGCGGTCTCAACCTCTGACACTGACTCCCTATTCGCTGACTACTCAGACGTATTCAGCAACGAGCTGGGGTGTTACAACGGTACCCCTATCTCATTCTCAGTCGACCCCCAAGCAGTCCCAATCCGGCTGAAACCTCGTAGAGTCCCATTTGCAATTCGGCCTAAATTAGATGCGGAACTGGATAAATTATTAAAACAAGGGGTCATTGAGCCAACAGATTTCGCCAAATGGGAGACGCCCATTGTCACACCCCTCAAAAAAGACGGTAGCCTGAGAATTTGCTCGGACTATAAAACCACAATTAATAAGTTTTTACAAGTTAGTGCTTACCCCGTACCCGTCATTCAGCATTTATTACACACTTTTGAACCTGGCAGCATTTTTTCCAAATTGGACATGTCTCAAGCGTATCAACAGTTCCCTGTTGACAACCAAACAGCGGAACTCCAGACCATTGTCACACACAGGGGTGCTTTCTGGTGCAAGCGTCTCCAATTTGGCGTAAGTGTGGCCCCGGGCATTTTTCAATCCCTCATGGAGCGGATTTTGCAGGGCCTCCCTGGTGTAGTACCCTACTTCGACGACATCTTAGTCTCGGCCAGGGACAGACCCCAACTCTTCCAGAGAGTTCGAGCAGTGTTAGAGAGGTTCAGACAGCATGGCCTCAAATTAAAAAAAGAAAAATGTGCCATTGCCACTAGACAGGTGGACTTTCTGGGTTATAAAATTGACGCCTCAGGCATTCACCCCCTGGAGTCCAAGGTTAAGGCAATTCACGAGGCACCCACTCCAACCTCCAAAGCGGAACTGCAGGCCTTCTTGGGGCTATTGAATTTTTACGCATCTTTCCTACCCCATAAAGCATCTGTGGCAGAACCCCTGCACAGACTGTTGGATAAGAAATCGCCTTGGCATTGGGGACACAAGGAAGACTCCGTTTTTCGCGCAGTCAAATCACTACTCACGTCAGAGGCGGTCCTTATTCAGTTTGACCCCAACCTTCCATTAGTGCTAGCAGCGGACGCATCCCCTTTTGGAATCGGGGCAGTGTTAAGCCACAGGCTCCCCAATGGCTCCGAGGCACCCATCGCTTTTTTTTCCAGGACGCTCTCTGCAACAGAGCGCAATTATAGCCAAATCGATAAAGAAGCCTTAGCAGCTGTCGCAGCAGTGAAGAAATTTCATGAATTTCTTTTTGGCCACTTCTTCGAGCTGGTCACGGATCATAAGCCTCTCCTGGGTCTACTAGCAGGTGACAAACAGACCCCCCAAGTCCTGTCTCCTAGAATGACGAGGTGGACTCTCTTCCTAGCAGCATACTCGTATAGACTCATACACCATCCAGGTAAAACATTGTCCCACGCTGACGCCCTCAGTCGCTGCCCCCTGCCTGCTCCAGCTGAGGATCCTGCCCCAGTCCACGCTATTTTTGAGGTCACCCAACTGGACCTCCCCATCACTGCCCTTGACATTGCAGCCAAGTCCAAGGCAGACAAAACGATCGCCCAAGTACTGGACTGGGTGAGGAGGGGGTGGCCGGGCCGTGATGTTGAAACCAAATTCACGCCTTTTAAGACCCGCCTACAGGAGTTATCCAGTTTGCAGGGCTGCTTGCTGTGGGGCACACGAGTGGTCATCCCGACCTCACTGCGTACCCGAGTTTTGGAGGTGTTGCACGAGGGCCACCCTGGCATCGTCAGGATGAAGGCGTTAGCACGCAGCTACGTATGGTGGCCTGGCCTCGACGAGGACATCACCAGATGGGTAAGCTCCTGCCATCCCTGCCAGGAATCCCATCCATCCCCTCCAGTTGCCACCCCCACCAAGTGGGAAAGCGCCAACACACCTTGGTCCAGGATTCACATCGACCTGGCGGGCCCTATCCACGGCAAAACGTTCCTAGTGGTCGTGGACTCTTATTCTAAATGGATTGATGTGGCGCAACTATCCACAACCACCACGCAAGCGGTTACCAAGGTATTAACTCGCCTGTTCGTAACGCATGGGTTACCAGACTCTTTAGTTTCCGATAATGGTCCCCAGTTCGCATCGGCCGAGTTCAGTCGCTTCGCTGCCAATTTGGGCATCCGCCATATCTTCACGGCCCCCTTTCATCCGGCCAGCAACGGATTGGCAGAAAGAGCCGTTAGGACCACTAAGGAAGCTCTGGCTAAGTTCAGTAAGGAAGACTGGCACCACAGTCTCTCCCGTTTCTTGCTGAGCCAGCACTCAACCCCGTGCACAGTCACCAATAAGTCCCCGGCTGAACTCCTGATGGGTAGACGCCTGCGAACTGTGTTGGACAGGCTTCACCCACATTACTGCCCTGATTCTCCCCTGGCTTCCACGTCGGAGGTTAGGCGTTTTATTTTACAGGAACCCGTGTTCGCGAGGAACTTCGCTGGGGACCCCTTATGGATACCGGGCGAGATCGTGGCCATCACCGGACCCAGGTCGTATCGAGTCAGACTGGAGGATGGCCGAGTCTGGAGAAGGCACCTAGATCAGCTGCGGAGGCGCCAAAGCACTCCCGTCAGCAGTGACCCCTGGCTGCAGACCGATGCGAGGCTACCGCATCAACCCCACATCAGCACCAACTCCGGTGACCTGTTTACACCAGCAGCCGAGCCGGGAAGCCCGAACGCGAACCGTAACCATCAGACGGCTGACCAGTCCGGACCAGTCGACGGGAGCACATCCCCAGTGACCAGCCCTACGAGTCCCGGACCAGCACTGACCGAGGAACACGTTCATGATACCCCACTGGCCCGATCGTCTCCTGCAGACTCTGAACTACCAGACAATTCACAAGAGTTGCGTCGTTCTGGGCGCCAACATAAGCCTCCCGCATACCTTAAGGACTATGCGTGTTCGCATCTGGGGGGAAGGGGTGTTATGTCCCTGGAACTGAAAGAAGTTCCCACCCAGGTCCATTCGCGCTGTGGGGGCGTTTGCTCCCTCTCATTGGTTGGTTCTCCCCAGCAGCCAGCTATAAAAGCAGGCTGCGGGGTCCAACCAGTTGCTGTTCGCTGCGAGCCAGTTCCAGGCTTGGCTAGCACGTTCAGTCCTTTATTATCCTAATAAAGTATTGTTGCACCCATGCCCTGGTTCAGCCTCTCATTTTCCGAACTTAACAACTTTGTCAGGCTGCAGGCATGTAGCCTGAATGCTGCAAATGAAGATACTCTTCCATAGTAGATATCCTTTGCCTGGCCTGTCAGAAAATTTGAATACGCCATTAGTGGCCAAATCTAGCTTTCCTCTCCTTAGTGCCAACTCTCTCTAGAGAATGCGGGATCATCCACTGAGGTTGCATGGGGGTTGTAGGTAGGGTGCATTAGTATGGTGAGGTGGTTGCAATTGATATGGGCACAATTGGGGTCTCCCCTTGGAGTGAGGTAGACTTGGTCCAGGTTGTGTATCTGTGACAGCTCGTAGTCTTCTTCCCTGTACTTCCTGAGGAGGTTGTCCTGCCATGCCGCATATAATGGTTGTGCTTCACGCTACTCTGGAAGACGTGTATAAGCTTGCAGTTTGCTAATCAGGCACCAGAGGGTGCTGCAAGGGGTAGCTTGATCGCAGGCTCCTGGCTTAAAGCTCAATTACCAGAGGATGCTGTCATTTAATCTTATGTTCTGCTCAGCTGGGTTTGGGCATTTTCCTTTGTGTAGAATTTAGACTGACTTCTTGCTAAATTCATCTAAGGATTTGCCTCTCCAGTTTGGAAAAAGGATAACAGGACAGCGAAGGTTGGCAACTTTTTTTTTAATTACAAGCTGGAACACCTTTTACAGCTTTCCAGAGTCAGTTTAGGGGGTTTGGTTCACAGGCAGAGTAACTAAAGGTATTTATGACTGGTTTCCATGGGGATGGCTCATCTCCATGGAGATATCCTGCAATAAAACTCAACTCCTGCCAGCTAAGGAATCTTTATGGCACCTAACTTTGTTTCCTCTTCTCTTTGTTTTAAGACAGTAGTAAGGATC
>NW_028262572.1:0-15254 GCF_049901715.1 Pseudonaja textilis | reverse complement strand
TACTGCAACTAGAGAAGAATGAAGTGGAAGTTATGTTTGGCTCTCAAGGGGACATCACAAGAGAGAAGAGAGACAAGAGAGAAGCCACTCAGAAGAAGGAGCAGAGAGGACATCCACTTTTCTTTCTATTGGAATGCATGGCTTCCTGTCCCAACAAGATGAAAAAGGAAAGAGAAAGGGAAAGTATGAAAAAAAAAGAAAAAAATGATTTTGATTTATGCGAATATGGCAGAAACCAAACTAAAGAAAAACCGTATGGCTTTACACAGTATCAAAAATATGTCAAAAATTCCTTCACTCTTACTTTACCCAAGAATGTATATGGTCAACACAAACAGCATACATTTGTAACCTTCCATATATAACAATTGTGTCCAACTGCTCACTGGAGAGAAAACCTTCTTAAGATGTTGAGATTCTGGAAAAAGTGCAGAGAAGAGCAACCAGGATGATTAGGGGACTGGAGGCTAAAACATATGAGGAAAGATTATAGGAACTGGGCCTGGCTAGTCTAGTGAAGAGAAGGACCAGGGGAGACAGGATAGCAGTCTTCCAATATTTGAGGGGCTGCACAGAGAGGAAGGGGTTGAGCTATTTCCTAAATCACCTGTAGTCCAGACAAGGAATAGTGGATGGAAACTGAACCAGGAGAGATTCAACCTGGAAATAAGGAGAAACTTTCTGACAGTGAGGACAATCAACCAATGGAACAGCTTTGCCCTCGGAAGTTGTGGGAGCGCCATCACTTGAGACTTTCAAGAAGAGATTGGACTGCCACTTGTCAGAAATGGTGTAGGGTCTCCCACTTGGCCTTGGGGGGGTTGGACTAGATGACCTACAAGGTCCCTTCCAACTCTCTTAATCTGATGCTCAGGCATTGCTGTGTCTAAATATTCAGCATTTGGAAGGGGTATTGAAAGCCTCCTTTCTAACATGCCAGTCTTACAGAGGGTAGCCCTATCTCTTTGAGCTCCGATATCAGATAATCTCTTAAACATGTTTTCAGAGACAGTTGGACTGAAGACTCCCCCAGCTGCTGAAACAATTTATCAATGCAATCCCCTAATTGAAGGTTTAGCGTGTTTGTTCTATCCATACAATTTTGGAAACTGGAGCATAGATTTTGTATCAACCATTATTTAGGGGGCTGAAGGAAGAGTCCCCAAAGTTGTTGCTTTTTCCCCAAAAGGCAACTGGACTTCCTTAGTTTTTTTTTTTTTCTTTACAAACGTTTCGCTTCTCCAGTTAGGAAAGGAAAAAACGAGAAAATCCAGTTGCCTTTTTTGGGGGAAAAACACCTTTGGGATAACCATGACTGGGGATGATTGAGAACCTCCATAGACTTGAATGAAGTGTATTAATTCCCCAGGGTGTCAATAGAGGACACACTGCTGTACCGCGAACGCCGCTAGATGGCGCTCATCCTCCAGACAAAAAAGGAGAATATTTGTAGCTGGCTGATCCTTTGGGGGGGTCTTTACCGTGTTTACTCCAGCCCCCAGCATGCCCTTCACATGTGGGGCATGATGGGGAGAAGTCCCATAGGGCCTTTCCCTTGTTCTTTTTTAAGAGATAATTTTATTAGATTTTTTTTTAAAAAACTAGGAAGATAAAAGCCAACAAAAACTAATAATTAGAATAGGAACTAGAAAAAAAAGAGAAAGAAAGAAGAAAGAAAGAAAGAGAAAGCAGAGCCATGGAAAGAAAAGAACACACAAAGAAATAACTTCCAATTTTCTTTTATAAGAGATATAAATTTAAATTCTTACCCTGCTGTGTTACATATTTTCTCTCTCTTATCTACTGTATTTTGTAATCATCAGAGCTGTGAGAGCCTGCAGGGTGGATCCGGCCACTCCATGCAGAGGGTCTCCTCTGCTCCATTTGGGCAGAGCAAGAGCCACAGGAACACCCCTGAAAGGGTGGGACAGGCACCTCTGGGGTCTGGCAAACGGCTATGCGCAAGGGTCCCCAAACTTGGCAACTTTAAGACTTGTGGACTGCAGAAAAAACTATTGCTACCAGCCTGCCTTCACTTGAGGACCTGTTATACTGCATGAGTCAAAAAGAGGGCTGTGAAAATATTTACAGACCCCTCACATCCCGGACATAAAATGTTACAACTCCTTCCCTCAAAACGACGCTATAGAGCACTGCACACCAGGATAACTAGACACAAGGACAGTTTTTTCCTGAATGTCATCGCTCTGCTAAACAAACAATTCCCTCAACACTGTCCAACTATTTACTCAGTCTGCATTACTATTACTGTTAATCTTCCCATCCTTCCTTTCATCCATCTCCTCCCACTTCTGACTGTATGACTGTAACCTTGTTGCTTGTATCCTAATGATTTTTATTGACTGTTTCCTAGTATGATTTGATTGCTTATTGGTACCCTATTAAGTGTTGTACCTTAATATTCTTGACAAATGTATCTTTTCTTTTATGTACACTGAGAGCATTTGCACCAAGACAAATTCCTTGTGTGTGCAATCACACTTGGCCAATAAAGAATCTGTTCTATTCGATTCGATTCAATTCAATTCAATTCTTCAACTCCCAGAATTCTCCAGCCAGCTGGGAGTTGAAGTCCACAAGTCTTAAAGTTGCTAAGTTTGGAGACCTCTGGGTTATGGGCAGCTAGGTGAGAAGAGAGGGACAGAAGCTAGCAGAGAAGAGAAGTTTGACTCATCCCTCCATCAGGATTCTCCTCCAGGTGTTTCGAGGCTCTCTTCCCCGCCCCCCCAGCCTCTCTTGCCACCGTCCCCCTGCAAGAAGAAGGGGAGGAACACCAGCGGATGGGGCAGAACGTCATGGGGGCTCTCCTATTCCGAGTCCTCATGGGAGGCATGTAGGGAGTCCGTGGGCCCCTCCGGCAGAAAATGGAGGTTCAAAGGGAAATAGTATTTTACTGCTGGAGTAAAGACCCCCTAAGCCTGGGGTCTTCAAATTTGACAGCTTTAAGACTTGTGGACTTCAACTCCGAGAATTCCTCCTCCAAATTCTCATCCAAGAAGCATCTTTGCCTCCAACAGGATAGTGGGGAGTGGAATGATTGATATTCCTTGCAGACGCAGCTGGTCATTTGCATCCTTTTAGAAGGTCGTTGAAGCACTTGGGGGCTTATCTGTGTCCCAAGCTGAGACAACACCAAGGACTCCTCATTTCAACCCTGAGCTACAAATGTTCTCCTTTATTGGTATAATCTATCTATCTATATATATAAAAGCAAAATACCACTCATGCATCATCACAAAATCTCCAGAACCGTAAAGCCTACAAACTTGAAATTTAGCATATATATTATTCCTTGTCTGGCTTTCGGGTGCTTTAGAAAGCAGCTTGACCCCTTCCTCTCTGTGGCAGCCCCTCAAATATTGGAAGACCGCTATCATGTCTCCCCTGGTCCTTCTCTTCCCTAGAGTAGCCATGCCCAGTTCCTGTAACCGTTCTTCAGTCTCCAGTCCCCTAATCATCCTGGTTGCTCTTCTCTGCACTTTTTCTAGAGTCTCAACATCTTTTTTATAGTGTGGTGGTCAAAACGGGATGCAGTACTCTAAGGCTTTATAGAGTGATATTAGTACCTCACTTGATCTCGATTGTATCCTTCTCTTAATGCAACTTAGGAAGGTGTCTTCCTCCCCCTGCCCCCATTTTGAGGTGTTTGCTGTTCTCCTTATCAGCACTACAGGTCTCCAGCACCCTCCCAAGCCTGGGTGGGGGTGTGGAGCCGCGGTCTGGAAGTCAAATTGAGACGGGACGGCGGGGAAGAAGAGAGGAGAGGAGGGGAGTGGAGGAGAAAGGAGTGATTAGGAAAGAGGAGGGACAGCCGGTAACTAAAGCTGACCCCTGAGTTTTCAGCCCCGCGGGAAAATGGAAACTCATGTGGCATCAAATCGGGAAGCGATTTCTCCATTTCTTGCTTAACAATAAATGTTGGGCTCAATCGTGGTTGTAAGTAACCTCACCTGCCTTGCTGCTGTTTTGCAGCATCTGGCCAGCCCAGGTGGCTGCAGAGGAGGAACCAGGCACAAGGAAGCTAGTCGCTTGGCGAGGACTCCCCCGTCAGAAAACTTAAGCCCTTTTTCAAAATTAGGGGAAAGAGGGAGGGGGAGCTACGCGTCTGTCAGGTTGGTGGGTATAAAAATCTGAGAAATAGATCAAATAAATAGATAATAGAATCATCCATAGTTTTCACAATAAGTCCGCTGCTGCCTCAGCGCTAGAGTTCTCCCTTTCCAAGAAACCTGTGTTCAATTCCCAGCCAATACAGCTCATTTTTTTTTTTGGTGAGACTGGGGGGGTTCATTCTCCTAGAAATATATCTTTAGTCAAAGATTAAACCAGTTCACTTTTTCTAGAAAAAAAAAAAGTTTTGCCAGTGAAGAGATTTTGCCTTCTCTCCTCCAACTAGACCCACAGGGATCATTTAATTTTTTTTAAAAAAAGTGTTAATTGTACAAATGAATAAAATAAAGGAAGTGGAAAGGAAAGAATGATAGTACAGAATTGCATGAAGAAAATGGAGGCAAAATCTATGAGGAAAACAGCAGCCAGAGCCTCCGTTTCGTTGACCGGGAATCGGATCCAGGATTCCTGCTGGACAGGAGAGAATTCTAGGAAGACCTTGGACAGCTCCTGGGATGGGCTCACCAGGCCTGGTTGGGCCAGCTAGGAAGCTGAAGTAAGATCTTCCTGTGTTTACCGCCTAAGAGAGCCTCCCCCTGCTCTCTGCACATGCTCCCTGCCTGCCTGCCTGCCTTCCCCAAGACAAGGGGGCAAGGGGGCTGTGAAGGCGGGCACGTCCCGCAAAGAAAGGGACCCGGGAAGTCTTTTGCACTGCATGCAAAGGTTTGGGGAGCCTTGGTGCTTTGGGTGATCATCTGGTGGGAACATCTCGGGCCTCAGCAGGATTGCCGCACAATGCAGGGAGCCCTGCTCTGAGAGCTCCTTCCAGCCGTTTCCGCCCTGATTCCCCACAGTGGAGTCCTCAGGCCACCCAAGGTCTCAGGGCCTCTCCTCCTCTCTCCCTTTCCTCCCTCGAAGGAAAGAGCGGAGCTGCGAGCCTTTTAAAGATGACTTTTCTGCACTCCCACCGCAGCAAAGGCCAGGGCTGCAATGCAAGGCCCCAGGCTGGATCTGTGCCTCCAAGGCCTTGTTGGTTCTTCGTGATCACTTCTTCCAAGTCCCACTTTCCCTCCCTTCGGGATGCTGCTGATGCTCAGAGCTCAAACCATCAAGAGACCCCACACACCCACTTCACAGTCTGTTTCTGTTGCTCTCCTCTGGGAGGAGGTTTTCAAGTATCCATAGCAGGACTACCTGATTCTGTAACGGCTTTGCTCCCTATGCCATCCGCCTGGTAAACTCACAAGATTAGTTTTTCTTGCCAAAAATATGTATAACTAGACTGTGTTGTTTCTTGTAATCTTGTTTCTCCATGTCATAAATGTTGCTATATACATAATTTTGTATTAATTTATCTGGTCATATTTATGCAGTATAAAGTTGGAGGTGGTGAATCTTTTAAGAACTTTATGCAATGAAATTTCATTTTTAAAGTATGCCAATTACTGTACATTCAAAGTGACAATAAAGATTCTGTTCTGTTATATGTTATATATGTTCTATGTTGTTCTCTTCTCTTCTCTTCTATCCTCTCCTCTCCTCTCCTCTCCTCTCCTCTCTCTTCTCTCTTCTCTTCTCTTCTATGGCTTGCACTGTTTTGATCTCTGTAGATAGTCTGATCTCTCTTGTTCTTAAATGTCGATCATTCATGGCAAGTCATTGGCACTCTTCCCATACAGCTGACAGGGATCTCACTGGCTTTGCAGCTGCCTCCCCAGCCTCCCAGCTACCCCCTCCCCCCGGAAAATACAGGTGGTAGAAAGTGGTCACTGAAAGGCCAGTGGGAGAAGGACCTTGTGTCCCTCTTTCCAAGTAAGGGATCGGTAGGTTCCTGAGGCCGCCTGAGAGAGAGATCAGTTGGAATAGAGCTAAAAGCATCCTCGCAGGTCTTCTAGTCCGACCCCTCTGGTCAAACTAGGAGACCCTATTCCATTCCAGGCAAGTGGCAGTCTAGCCTCTTCCTAAAAACCACCCACAAGTTCTGGATGCAAAGATCTTCCACTGGTTAATTGTCCTCACTGTTAGGAAGTTTTGCCTTAATTCCAGGTTGCTTCTCTCCTTGGTTAGTTTCCATCCATTGTTTCTTGTCCTGCCCTCTGGTGCTCTGGAAAACAATTGGACCCCCCCTTCTTTCTGGGAACCCTTCAAATACTGGAATACTGCTATCCGGTCACCCTTAGTCCTTCCAGGTAATCCAAGACTCCACCTGTCTTTCTACCTGCCACAGCTCAGCTTCTGGCTGGGAAGCACCTCCTCCTCTTGCCACTTAGGAGGCTTCCTTACCGTGTCCAGTGAACCAGGACGGCAACTCCATAAGGATGCAAAGCCACGTGTGGCTTCTTCACCAATGAGACACCCACCCCCCACCCCCTGATCCCACCCCACACCCAGGAGACAAATGCAGAGCAAACTTTAATTGAGGAAGTTTGATTTTATTCTTTTTACTTCAAAATCCTAGCACACTATTGATCTCCATAACATCTGCAGGTAAATCTTTGGTACATCATAGAATGTAATGCAGTTTTTTGTTAATTGAACAACTGCTGACAATTTATCCCTTGAAAGAGCTCTGACACCCCATCATAATCCTGAGTATAATTTTCGTTATAGTTAAAAAGCAGGCAAATATAAATTCATTGGTTTATTGATCACATTCTACACATATGTGGCTTTATACGGAATATGGCTTTCACCTGGATTTTTATGGCCGCTCTTTTTCTCTCTGTCAAAATACTTTAACTGTAGTACAGGCACATTTCGCCGGTTCGCAGGGCTTCGGCGGCAGGCAGGAATCCGCGATCATGACCGTTTTCTGCCTGGGCTCACCACTGGAGCACCCCGAGCCAGCTGGCTTCGGGGCTAAGCCACCCCGTAGAGGTAGTAAAGATAGGGGAGATCCCAGCAGGGTCGAGGAAAGCCGCACTTCTCCTCCTCAGCTGGCTAAACTCCCTTTCCCGAAGGCGGTAAGAGCGGCAGTCAGAAATGGCCGCCTCAAAGAAGCACTCATCTGGAAAAGAAAGTGCAGGAGGAAGTTAAGAAGTGAAAGTTTTGGCTGACCGGGATAAGAAGCAACAACTAAGGTATCCTGGAATTTAAATTTCAAAAAAGATACATCGCTCCCAAAAAGGATTCGGAAGCAGCGAATGAAAGTGAAAAGGGAAAGTTTTTTTTCCCACTCTCCTTCCTTATGTTGACAGCGAACAGAGATGAATGAGAAATCGGAAAAATCCGCTTTGGCATCAACAGGTAATTAAACTGGAAAATTAAATGCCAAGGGGAATAAAGATTTCTGAACACTAAAAAGAAATTTTTTTCTTTGCTGTAAGTGGGAAGGGAGAGGAAAAGAATAAGAGTAGGATTTGGACTGGAGGAGGCTGCCTGGAATTTAAAAAAATCTAAAGTTAAATCCTAACAAGATTTCTAAAAGATACATTTTAACTGGAACTTCGTAACTAAATAGAAACCCCAGGAAGAGAAAGTGAAAAAAGAAGAAAGTGTTAAAAGAAACAGCTTGTATGTATTTGGATTGCTTGGTGACTTTGGGACTTCTGGAAACTATATTTGAATGATTAAAAACACTCGGGTGGTTGTTTAAATTTCTTTTTACAATGGCATCACTTGTGGATGAACTGAAAATGGAATTTAAAAAATATAAAGAAGAGGAATAAGAAGGGAAGGGCTCTCTTGGCTCCGTTTTTCAATTCTTAGAAATGGCGAACTGTACCTACGAGAAACTATAAGAAAAGACTGCACAACAAGAAGATTGGGACAAAGAAGAAGCCATCTTTAATGAATAAGTAACTTTACTTGGGGAAGAAAGGGAGGGGGGAAAGAGAATGGAGAATTTAAGATCTAAAAAAAACAACCAAAAAAGGGAAAAATAAGGTGAAAAGTGGATACAATGTTAGAAAGCAACAGAAAAAGAGAACACAGAAGAGGGAAATGGAGGTGGAGAGAGAAGGGGGTAAAAAGGGCAGAGAGAAGAAGCAAGGGAGGAAGGAAGGGAAGAGAAGCTACAAAAGTGTGGAGCAAGATGTAAAGAAACAGGACTTATTCAGAGATAATGGGTAAAAATTTAATTGAAAAAGCGATTCTGCAAAGGTACATAAGATTGTGTTGTTAGATTTGTATTAGAAATAATGTTAGAAAAATTGGAAACAACATATGATTAAAAAGTGGGATAAAATACTCAGTGTAATTCAGTGAAACTTTTGTGAACAAAATAAATGAAATGAAATAAATGAGAGAATTGAATTAGGAAGGAATGGGAACATTTTAATGACACAATGTTTTAAAATATAAGTGAAGTCGGGGGGAAGTAACTATGGAAAGTTTATAAGTGTTCCCATAGAAGCATGATACCTATTTGAAAAGTAATGTGTAAAATGTTTAAGATTTAAATGAATATTAATATCAACGATAGAATTGAAATGGTATGGATTGTTTTAATTATATTATATTTTTATAATTTTTTCTTTTTTTAAAATATAGTGTGTAGCTTTAGAATGTACTAAGCAGAATCCAAATGGAAGTCATGTATTATATTAAGTGTTATAAATTTAGGGGAAAGATATAAAGGCGTCATACTCCAATCAGTGATTACAGGAGAAATTTTGTTTAATGAGAAAAGATAATAGACAGCTGAAATAGGACAGACAAAGAATACAAGTATAATGATCTGAATTGAGATGAAATAAATAAAATAAAATTAAGAAAGTCAAAAGAGGGGAGAAGCTATATAGAAAATGTAGAATGGTACTAAGATATGGAATGGAATATAAAAATGAGCATGAACTTGAATTTGTGTCTGTACGAAGAGATGTAACCCGGGATCAAGCTGCTTTCAAAAAAGATGTTTTATGTTTTTATGTTTTGTTTGTTTGTTTGTTTTTAAAAATCAATAAAATTTTATTTAAAAAAAAACTGTAGTTCATGCACATTTCAAATAAAAGGAAATCTCAGTATCAAAATAAACTTCATGGTTCAATTCATGTTTTTTGTGGATGGAATCCCCGAGATCAGTTAAATCCCCAGCAAAAATGACTGATAAAAAGAATCCCAATTTTCAAGTGCAAATGATTTCCACTAGGAGAATAAAAGCTGAGTTTGAAATGCTCTGAACTGTAACAGTGCAAATTCATGTAGCCCGGAAGAACTCTCTGTGGTTAAACCCATCTGAGTCAAAAGGCAAGTGAACTTCCTGTGTACGTAACATTTTCAAAGAGGAAAGTATGAACCGAGGTCTTCCTTTGCAGGAGCCCCTGCTGATAAAAGAGCAATATCGGTTGGTCTTTGTTGTAATGTTGGTCCAGGAGAGTCCTGAAGAAACCTAGTTAGCCACCAGCTGGATCTGGCCATGCAGACGTGTGAGATTCCCCAGAATTCAATGTGAGGGAACTTTAGTTAGAAGGGGTTTGTGTTCCTTTTGGGGTCCCCAGGCCTCATATCTCCTCTTTAGTTTAGTTTAGTTTAGTTTATTGTCATTGCACCTCCTACGACGAAATCAAACACCATCTTCAGTGCACATCCTGATCATGACCATGAAAATGAACACAAACACACATCCTTCTTCCTTCACACATTGAACTGGAAACCCCTGACACCACACCAACACTGCACTGTACAGCAGAATTCAAAAGAGGAACTGCCCTGGGGTAGAAGCTGTTTTTCAGCCTATTTGTCCTTGTTTTTATTTGCCAGATGGTAATAGTTCAAAAAAGGGTTCCCAGGATGAGATGGATCTTTGAGAATGTTTTGAACTTTCTTAAGGCAGCTGGAGCTATGAAGCTCTTCCAAAGAGGGGAGAGGGCAGCCAATGATCCTCTGGGCAATGATGTTAACCCTCTGGAGTGCTTTCCTATCTGCCACTGTGCAATTGACAAACCATACAGAGGTGCAGTATGTTAAAATGCTCTCTATGGTGCAGCGGTAGAAGGTCACCAGCAGTTTCTCATTCAGTTGTTGTTTTCTGAGAAGCCTCAGGTAGTATAAACTCTGCTAGCCCCCACCCCCTTTTTTAAAAAAAAAACAATTTTATTGGTTTTTAAAGACAAACCAAATAAACAAAACATAAAAACATCCAGGTTTCTTTCATAAATATACAAACAGTGTGTTAGTTGGTTTACCAATTTTTTGTGCATCCATTTCATAGTCTCAATTACAGTTACATTTCATAATAACTCATATTATCAATCAGAAATTAAATACCCTAGTATCACTATTAAACAATCATTTGACTATAATTTTATTCATACATACTTTGCGAGATAACTTTAATTTACTTAGTTTATTTTATAACAAATCATATAATCATACCAAATCTATCCTAAAAACATTTTATAGATATGATATATATATAAAAGAAATATATCATTATATATTCATTATTTCCTAGAATTCTAGATATTCTATTATTGTATTTTATTACCTAACCATTGGTAGAAAAGGTCCCAAATTTTATAAAATTGCTTATCCTCTTGTTCTCTAATTTCATATGTCAATCTACTCATTTCAGCACATTCCAATATTTTCTTAATGATTTCTTCCTGCAATGGTATTTTCTCATTTTTCCAGTTTTTAGCAAATACAATCCTAGCCACTGTTAATACATTTACAATCAGGTATTTCAAATCTTTACTATATGTATCAGGTAAAATTCCCAATGAAAAGATCTCTGGTTTCAAGTCTATGTGTTTTTTTGTCATTTTTTCCAACCACATGCGAATTTTAGTCCAATATTTTCTAGCGTCCTCACAAGTCTACCACATATGGTAATATGAGCCAGGTATCTGATGACATTTCCAGCGTTTTTCAGATTTATTCTTGAACATTCTTGCTATTCTTGTCGGGGGGGAAAGTGCCACCTGTAAAACATCTTATACAAATTTTCTTTATATGCTGTTGACATTGTCATTTTATAATTTTGAGACCACAATTTTTGCCATTTCTCTAAATCAATCCCTTATCCAAAATTCTTCCCCCAAGCAATCATAGTTTCTTTAACTTGTTCTTCCTCTAGTTTAATTTCCAATAAATAACCATATAATTTTTTAATCACCTTTTCATCAGTACCTGTCAAAATCTTATCTAAGTCAGTCAATTTATCATAGAATCCTTCTGTTTTAAAATCTTCATCATACCTTGAATGTATTTGCGCATATGAAAACCAATTCATCTTTATACCTTGTTCCTCTAAATTTTGCATCGATTTAAGTTCACCCTTTTCATCCAATATTTCCCCATATCTAACCGTTTGTTCCTTCTTATATATTACAGGATAGGAAAAAGCTTCAATAGTCGATAACCAAACTGGGATTTTCAAATAACATTGTCTTTTAATCTTCTCCCAATTTAACCACAAAGACTCCCATATATGATGTCTTCTAAAATAGCCCTGTGTTTTAGTTCCCTTATACCATAGAAAAGCATGCCAGCCCAACAACAAATCATGTCCTTCTAGCGTCAACAATCTGGTCTTTCTTAATGTTATCCATTCCTTAACCCACATCAGATTTGCAGCTTGATAGTACAACTCCCAATTAGGCAGACCAAATCCTCCTCTAATTCTAGCATCCTGTAAAAGTTTTAACTTTATTCTCGCTTTCTTGCTTTGCCATATATACTTCAAGACAATTTTATTTAAGTCTTCAAAATAGTCTTTTCCAAGCCTAATTGGTATTGTTTGAAACAAATACAAAATTCTGGGTAAAATATTCATCTTGATTGTTGAGATTCTCCCTATTAATGACAATTGTAGGTTTTCCTATTTCGTCAAGTCTAACGCTATCTGTTGTTTGAGTTTAATGTAATTGTTCTCTTTTAATGTACTACATCTTGGTGTCAAGTGTATCCCCAAATACTTAACCTTATTCGTGACTTGAATTTTCAATAGATCTGCCAGTTCTTCTCTTTGTCTTATTAACATATTCTTTGTCAAAATCTTTGTTTTATCTTTGTTTATTTTCAAACCAGCCTCCTCACCATAAGTCTCTATCTTTTCCAATAGTTTTGGAGCTGTTTCTAAGGGGTCTTCCAAAATAAAGGCCAAATCAAAGGCTTGCAATTTAAATTCTTCCTTTTTGATTTTCATTCCTTTTATACCTTTATCATCTCTAACATTTCTATTCAATACTTCCAAAGTTAATACAAATAGCAAAGGTGATAGTGGGCATCCTTGTCTTGTACCTTTTCTTATATTAATAGAGTCTGTAAATTCTCCCTCTATCATTACCTTTGCCGTTTGCTTATAGTATATGTCTTCTATCTCTGCTAGGCCCTTTTGACCAGGGCTGCAATGTGGGCACCCCAGGTCAGGTCCTCTTTTAGGGTAACACCCAGAAACTTAAAACTGGCCACTTGCTCCACTCGGTCGCCATTGATAAGCAAGGCCTGGATGTCTGGTCTGTTCCTTCTATAATCCACTATAAGCTCCTTGGTCTTTATTGGTGTTGGGGACCAAGTTGTCTCCACACCATGAAAGCAACAGGTCCACCTCATCAAGGCAGGCAGACTCATCCTCACCCCACATAAGTGCCACCATTGTTGTATCACCTGCAAATTTAGCAATAGTATTACTGGTGTGAATGGAAATGCAGTCATGCACATAAAGAATATAGAGTAAGGGGCTCAACACGCAACCCTGTGGTGTACCAGTGTTAAGAATAAGGGCTGAAGAGGTGGCACACACACGTTAGATCCTAGATCCCGAGTAATGTATAGATCAGGACTTGAGGTAAATTTCCCAGTTAAAGGTATCCTGGGAAACGTAGTCCATGTCACGTGACCACATCTGTAATCCGGATTGGTCACTACTTTGACCCTCGATGGGTTGGGGGAGCTTTCTTCATTCTTTGCCTGAACTCACGGACTCACAGCAGCTTCTTTCTATCCCCACGAGATGGGTTAGGAGATAACCATCTTTCCCTTTCCTGTATCCTGTACAGAGGTGGATTTGAAGCTGTACAGATGCAGATAGACAACTCAACAAGACGTCCATAACAAATTACATTTATTGGTTCATCAGGTATCCTCATAAGTCACGTTTGTCATGAAGTTCTTCTTGAATGACGAATGTCATACCGACATGTTAGCTCTAAATAAATCCTTAGAAGATTTTGAAGCTTGGCTGGAAGCTCATGATTTAATAAGGCCCACTGCCTGAATCCTGACATCTAGTTGATTCTCCCAAACAGAAGGGAGACAAGGAAAGAAAGAAAGAAAAGGGAGAGAGAAAGAGAGAGAGAGAGAGAGAGAGAGAGAGAGAGAGAGAGAGAGAGAGAAAGAAAGAAAGAAAGAAAGAAAGAAAGAAAGAAAGAAAGAAAGAAAGAAAGAAAGAAAGAAAGAGGAAAGAAAGGGAGGGAGGGAGGGAGGAAGGAAGGAAGGAAGGAAGGAAGGAAGGAAGGAAGGAAGGAAGGAAGGAAGGAAGGAAGGAAAAGGGAAAGGAAAAATGAATGAGATATGGAGGGAGGGAGGGAAAAAGGACCACCAACCCTGGCACTAGATGCAGCATCAGAGGACGCTTTGAAACAGCTCAGCAATCCAGGGCTGGAAGGGACTTCAGAGGTCATCTAGTCCAACCCCCTGCTCCAGCAGGAGACCTTATGTCATATGGGTTATTTTGGTGTCTCCAGCAGAGAGGAACATTGCCAGAAAAGGGAAGGAGTTTACTAGGACAAGGCTGCCATGCAGAGTAAGGCAGAGATAGTCCTCAAGTTATGACCACAATTGAAATTATTGTTGTTATTATTGTTGTTATTGTTGTTGGCAGTCCGCCAGATAATCAGACTGGGATATTATTATTGTTGTTATTGTTATTAT
The DNA here is from genome assembly GCF_049901715.1 of Pseudonaja textilis. Taxonomy (NCBI): domain Eukaryota; kingdom Metazoa; phylum Chordata; class Lepidosauria; order Squamata; family Elapidae; genus Pseudonaja; species Pseudonaja textilis. The sequence goes on along the minus strand of NW_028262572.1, from coordinate 1,307 downwards.
TATACATGAAACTCAGTCAACAGAATATTTTAAAATGTTTCATTATTATTAATATTAATAATAATAATCACAGAATCAGCCAGATGTTCAGTCAACTGAATATTTAAAAATGTATCACAAATATCATTGATTGGTGCTGATGGTTGATACGGGTTATTGCCAGCATCCTGGGTATCAACCAAGTATCTTTTTAAAATGTACCATGAAGATTCTTGGTTGATATCTAGGACGTGAAAAATAAATGAATCAATACATAAATAAATGTAGGGGTGTGTTTTTTTTGGCTTCTTTAAAACTGTAGTTTTAAAATAACTGTTTAAAATATCAAAGAAGGAGCTCAGGATTATTGGGGGTGGGGCAGATTATGTCGGAGCTCTTTGGAAAAACCAACGTTCAGCCCTCGTTGAGGGAAACATTTTTAAACAAAATTAAAGAAAGATCCCGATGGAGACAAAATCTGCAGTCCTTGAGCCACGTTCTGTTCAGGGGGGGAAAGTTGTTCATCTGCCCGGGCTAGTAGGAGAGGCAACGGGGAGTCTGAACCGCTTCGGCTTCTCTCCTCCGCTTCGCAGCTCCCGTTCCCGGACCGGCCGTTGACCGGGCGGGGCTGCCCCGAGGATGCGGACCCCGGAGCCAAAGGCGAAGGAAAAAGCTGCGCGGCGCAGAGAGAGAGAGAGAAAAAAAAAATGACGGCGCGCAGATGCCGTTGAGTTCCGGGGCTGCCCCGTTGCGCTTCCCGATCTCGGGACGAGGAGAGACGGAGCTGCGGGCCCTTTTGAAAGTCGGGGTCGAGGACTTAGGGCCCCTTGACGACCGTCGGACTCCGCTCGCCGGATTCTCAGGGCGAGCAGCGAATTAGGGCTGAAGCCAAGCGGGGAGGGGGGGGGGGATAAAAGAAAATACCAAGAAACCCTCCGTCAGAAGGTTCAAAGCCCCCCCCCCCACGATTCCACTTGGAACAACCGCATTTCCTTCAGTGTTACCGGGACGTCCTTTTGCAGAGTCTCCGCCGATCAAAGAGCAGCTACTCTTGGCCTTTGGGGCACAGCGACCAAGTGCTCCTCGGCCTCTAAGGGCGGGGCGGGGGGGGGGAGAAGAGCTGCCGCTTTGCAAAGGAGTTATTTTCCTCGTTCCTCGTTTCGTTTCTTCGTTTCTCCTCTGTCGTTTCTGGAATCCAAAGTGCAACCCATTCATGTCTTGCAAAGATTAGAACTAAGCAACTGGAGGTTTTTTTTTATGTGCAAATGTCTAATCGGAAAACATGCTTGATGACTCTTGACCAGGTTTCATCGGAGAATATGAATTAG
>NW_028262571.1:0-15353 GCF_049901715.1 Pseudonaja textilis | reverse complement strand
CCCACAACCTTTGGGAATTTGAAATGCAATGAAATCAATTCAAAAAGCCGCTCTTTTTTCTACTCACCCTCTGCTTCCTTCACAAGGAGACTGCAGTTCGTCCCACAACCTCTGGGAATTTTTAATGCAATGGAAGCAATTCAAACAGCCTCTCTTTTTTCTACTCACCCTCTACTTCCTTCACAAGGAGACTGCAGTTCCTCCCACAACCTCTGGGTATTTAAAATGCAATGGAAGCAATTGAAACTGCCTTTCGTTCTTGTAATCACTCTCTGCTTCCTTCACAAGCAGCCTGCAGTTCCTCCCACAACCTTTCGGAACTTGAAATGCTATGGAAGCAATTCAAACAGTCTCTCTTTTTTCTACTCACCCTCTGCTTCCTTCACAAGGAGACTGCAGTTCCTCCCACAACCTCTGGGAATTTTTAATGCAATGGAAGCAATTCAAACAGCCTCTCCTTTTTCTGTTCACCCTCTGCTTCCTTCACAAGCAGCCAGCCAGCTCCACCCACAACCTCTGGGATTTTGAAATGGAATGGAAGCAATTCAACCTGCGTCTCTTTTTTCTACCTATTCTCTGCTTCTTCCACAAGCTGCCAGCAGTTCCTCCCACAACCTCTTGGAATTTGAAATGACATGGAAGCAATTCAACACGCCTCTCTTTTTTTCTACTCGCCTTCTTCTTTTCGTTCACAAGCAGCAAGCAGCTCCTCCCACAACCTCTGGGTATTTGAAGTGCAATGGAAGCAATTCAACCTGCCTCTCTTTTTCAACTCACCTTCTGGTTTTTCACACCAGCAAGCAGTTCCTCCCACAACCTCTAGGTATTTGAAATTCAATGGAAGCAATTCCAACTGCCCCTCTTTTTCTAGTCACTTTCTGCTTCCTTCACTAGCAGCCAGCAGTTCCTCCCACAACCTCTGGGACTTTGAAATGCAAGGAAAGCAATTCATACTGCCTCTCTTTTTCTCATCACCTCTGCTTCCTTCACTAGCAGCCATCACCTATTCCAACAACCTCTGGGAATTTGAAATGCAATGGAAGTAATTCAAACTGCCTCTCTTTTTTCTGCTCAGACTCTGCTTCCTTTAAAAGCAGCCAGCAGCTCCTCCCACAACCTCTGGGTATTTGAAATTCAATGGAATCAATTCAAACTTCCTGTCTTTTTTCAACTCACCCTCTGCTTCCTTCACAAGCAGCCAGCAGTTCCTCCCACAACCTCTTGGAGTTTGAAATGGAATGGAAGCAATTGAAACTACCTCTCTTTTTTCTGCTCACCCTCTACTTCCTTCAAAAGCCTCCTGTAGCTCATCCCACAACCTCTGGAAATTTGAAATGCAAAGGAAGCATTTCAAACTGCCTCTCTTTTTTCTAATCACGCTCTGCTTCCTTCACAAGCAGCCTACAGTTCCTCCCACAACCTCTTGGAATTTGAAACTCCAGTGGAAGCAATTCAACCTGCCTCTCTTTTTTCTCCTCACCCTCTGCTTCCTTCACAAGCCTCATGTAGCTCGTCCCACAACCTCTGGGTATTTGAATTACAATGGAAGCAATTCAAACTACCTCTCCTTTTTCTGCTCACCCTCTGCTTCCTTCACAAGCAGCGTACAACTCGTCCCACAACCTTTGGGAATTTGAAATTCAATGGAAGCAATTCAAACTGCGTCTCTTTTTTCTACTCACCCTCTTCTTCTTTCACAAGCAGCCAGCAGCTCCTCCCACAACCTCTGGGATTTTGAAATGGAATGGAAGCAATTCAAACTGTGTCTCTTTTTTCTACCCATCCTCTGCTTCTTCCACAAGCTGCCAGCAGTTCCTCCCACAACCTCTTGGAATTTGAAATGCCATGGAAGCAATTCAACACGCCTCTCTTTTTTCTACTCGCCTTCTCTTTCGTTCACAAGCAGCCAGCAGCTCCTCCCACAACCTCTGGGTATTTGAAGTGCAATGGAAGCAATTCAACCTGCCTCTCTTTTTTCAACTCACCTTCTGGTTTTTTCACAAGCAGCAAGCAGTTCCTCCCACAACCTCTGGGTATTTGAAATTCAATGGAAGCAATTCCAACTGCCCCTCTTTTTTCTAGTCACCCTCTGCTTCCTTCACTAGCAGCCAGCAGTTCCTCCCACAACCTCTGGGTATTTGAAATGCAATGGAAGCAATTCAAAGTGGTTCCCTTTTAGATAATCACCCTCTGCTTCCTTCACAAGCAGCCAGCAGCTCCTCCCACAACCTCTGGGACATTGAAATGCAATGGAAGAAATTCAAACTGCCTCTCTTTTTTCTGCTCAGACTCTGCTTCCTTTAAAAGCAGCCAGCAGCTCCTCCCACAACTTCTGGGTATTTGAAATTCAATGGAATCAATTCAAACTGCCTGTCTTTTTTCAACTCACCCTCTGCTTCGTTCACAAGCAGCCAGGAGTTCCTCCCACAACCTCTTGGAGTTTGAAATGGAATGGAAGCAATTGAAACTACCTCTCTTGCTTCTGCTCACCCTCTGCTTCCTTCACAAGCCTCCTGTAGCTCGTCCCGCAACCTCTGGAAATTTGAAATGCAAAGGAAGCATTTCAAACTGCCTCTCTTTTTTCTAATCACGCTCTGCTTCTTTCACAAGCAGCCATCAGCTCCTCCCACAACCTCTGGGTATTTGAAATGCAATGGAAGCAATTAAAACTGCCTCTCGTTTTTCTGCTCACCCTCTGCTTCCTTCACAAGCAGCCTGCAGTTCCTCCCACAACCTCTTGGAATTTGAAATGCAGTGGAAGCAATTCAACCTGCCTCTCTTTTTTCTTCTCACCCTATGCTTCCTTCACAAGCCTCCTATAGCTCGTCCCACAACCTTTGGGAATTTGAAATGCAATGGAAGCAATTCAACAAGCCTCTCTTTTTTCTAATCACTCTCTGCTTCATTCACAAGCAGCAAGCAGTTCCTCCCACAACCTCTGGGTTTTTGAAATGCAATGGAAGCAATTCAAACTACCTCTCATTTTTCTGCTCACCCTCTGCTTCCTTCACAAGCAGCCTGCAGTTCCTCCCACAACCTCTTGGAATTTGAAATGCAGTGGAAGCAATTCAACCTGCCTCTCTTTTTTCTTCTCACCCTATGCTTCCTTCACAAGCCTCCTATAGCTCGTCCCACAACCTTTGGGAATTTGAAATGCAATGGAAGCAATTCAAACAGCTTCTCTTTTTTCTACTCACCCTCTGCTTCCTTCAGAAGCCTCATGTAGCTCGTCCCACAACCTCTGGGTATTTGAATTACAATGGAAGCAATTCAAACTACCTCTCCTTTTTCTGCTCACCCTCTGCTTCCTTCACAAGCAGCGTACAACTCGTCCCACAACCTTTGGGAATTTGAAATTCAATGGAAGCAATTCAAACTGCGTCTCTTTTTTCTACTCACCCTCTTCTTCTTTCACAAGCAGCCAGCAGCTCCTCCCACAACCTCTGGGATTTTGAGATGGAATGGAAGCAATTCAACCTGCATCTCTTTTTTCTACCCATTCTCTCCTTCTTCCACAAGCTGCCAGCAGTTCCTCCCACAACCTCTTGGAATTTGAAATGCCATGGAAGCAATTCAACACACCTCTCTATTTTCTACTCGCCTTCTCTTTCCTTCACAAGCAGCAAGCAGCTCCTCCCACAACCTCTGGGTATTTGAAGTGCAATGGAAGCAATTCAACCTGCCTCTCTTTTTTCAACTCACCTTCCGGTTTTTTCACAAGCAGCAAGCAGTTCCTCCAACAACCTCTGGGTATTTGAAATTCAATGGAAGCAATTCCAACTGCCCCTCTTTTTTCTAGTCACCCTCTGCTTCCTTCACTAGCAGCCAGCAGTTCCTCCCACAACCTCTGGGACTTTGAAATAAAATGGAAGCAATTCAAACTACCTCTCATTTTTCTGCTCACCCTCTGCTTCCTTCACAAGCAGCCTGCAGTTCCTCCCACAACCTCTTGGAATTTGAAATGCAGTGGAAGCAATTCAACCTGCCTCTCTTTTTTCTACTCACCCTATGCTTCCTTCACAAGCCTCCTATAGCTCGTCCCACAACCTTTGGGAATTTGAAAGTCAATGGAAGCAATTCAAACAGCCTCTCTTTTTTCTACTCACCCTCTGCTTCCTTCACAAGGAGACTGCAGTTCGTCCCACAACCTCTGGGAATTTTTAATGCAATGGAAGCAATTCAAACAGCCTCTCTTTTTTCTACTCACCCTCTGCTTCCTTCACAATGAGACTGCAGTTCCTCCCACAACCTCTGGGTATTTAAAATGCAATGGAAGCAATTGAAACTGCCTTTCTTTCTTGTAATCACTCTCTGCTTCCTTCACAAGCAGCCTGCAGTTCCTCCCACAACTTCTTGGAATTTGAAATGCAGTGGAAGCAATTCAACCTGCCTCTCTTTTTTCTGCTCACCCTATGCTTCCTTCACAAGCCTCCTATAGCTCGTCCCACAACCTTTGGGAATTTGAAATGCTATGGAAGCAACTCAAACGGCCTCTCTTTTTTCTACGCACCCTCTGCTTCCTTCAGAAAAAGCCAGTGGTTCCTCCCACAACTTCTGCGTCTTTGAAATGCAATGGAAGCAATTCAACCTTCCTCTCTTTTTTCTGCTCACACTATGCTTCCTTCACAAGCCTCCTATAGCTCGTCCCACAACCTTTGGGAATTTTAAATGCAATAGAAATCAATTCAAAAAGCCTCTCTTTTTCTACTCACCTCTGCTTCCTTCACAAGGAGACTGCAGTTCGTCCCACAACCTCTGGGAATTTTAAATGCAATGGAAGCAATTCAAACAGCCTCTCTTTTTCTACTCACCCTCTACTTCCTTCACAAGGAGACTGCAGTTCCTCCCACAACCTCTGGGAATTTAAAATGCAATGGAAGCAATTCAAACTGCCTTTCTTTCTTCTGCTCACTCTCTGCTTCCTTCACAAGCAGCCTGCAGTTCCTCCCACAACCTTTGAGAATTTGAAATGCTGTGGAAGCAATTCAAAACTGCCTCTCTTTTTCTACTCAACCTCTGCTTCCTTCAGAAAAAGCCTCTATAGCGGTTCCTCCCACAACTTCTGGGAATTTGAAATGCAATGGAAGCAATTCAAACAGCCTCTCTTTTTCTCACCCTCTGCTTCCTTCACAAGCAGCCAGCAGTTCCTCACAACTTCTTGGAGCTTGAAATGGAATGGAACCATTGAAACTGCCTCTCTTTTTCTATTCACCCTCTGCTTCCGTCAGAAGCAGCCATCATCTCCTGCGAGAACCTCTGGGAATTTGAAATGCAGTGGAAGCAATTCAAACTGCCTCTCTTTTTTTCTAATCACCCTCTGCTTTCTTTCACAAGCAGCATGCAGCTCCTCCCACAACCTCTGGGTATTTGAATTGCAATGGAAGCAATTCAACCTACCTCTCTTTTTTGCTCACCCTCTGCTTCCTTCACAAGCCTCCATGCAGTTCCTCCCACAACCTCTGGGAATTTGAAATGCAATGGAAGCAATTCAACAACTGCCTCTCTTTTTCTACTCACCCTCTGCTTCCTTCACAAGCAGCCAGCAGCTCCTCCCACAACCTCTGGGTATTTGAAATGCAATGGAAGCAATTCAAAGTGCCTCTCTTTTTCAACTCACCTCTGCTTCCTTCATAAGCAGCAGCAGCAGTTCCTCCCACAACCTCTGGGTATTTGAAATGCAATGGAAGCAATTCAAACTGGCCTCTCTTTTTCTACTCACCCTCTGCTTCCTTCACAAGCAGCCAGCAGTTCCTCCCACAACCTCTGGGACTTTGAAATGCAAAATGGAAGCAATTCAAACTGCCTCTCTTTTTCTGCTCACCCTCTGCTTCCTTCACAAGCAGCCTGCAGTTCCTCCCACAACCTCTGGGAATTTGAAATGCAGTGGAAGCAATTCAACCTGCCTCTCTTTTTCTCTCACCCTATGCTTCCTTCACAAGCAACCTATCTCCCCACAACCTCTTGGGAATTTGAAATGCAATGGAAGCAATTCAAACTGCCTCTCTTTTTCTACTCACCCTCTGCTTCCTTCACAAGCAGCCTGCAGTTCCTCCCACAACCTCTGGGAATTTGAAATGCAATGGAAGCAATTCAAACTGCCTCTCTTTTTCTACTCACCCTCTGCTTCCTTCACAAGCAGCCATGTAGCTCCTCCCACAACCTCTGGAAATTTGAAATGCAATGGAAGCAATTCAAACTGCCTCTCTTTTTCTAATCACTCTCTGCTTCCTTCTGACAAGCAGCCATGCAGCTCCTCCCACAACTCTGGGTATTTGAAATGCAATGGAAGAAATTCAAACTGCCTCTCTTTTTCTACTCACCCTCCTTCCTTCACAAGCAGCCTGCAGCTCCTCCCACAACCTCTGGGAATTTGAAATGCTATGGAAGCAATTCAAACTACCTCTCTTTTTCTACTCACCCTCTGCTTCCTTCAGAAGCAGCCAGTGGTTCCTCCCACAACCTCTGGAATTTGAAATGCAATGTGGAAGCAATTCAACCTTCCTCTCTTTTTTCTGCTCACACTCTGCTTCCTTCACAAGCCTCCTATAGCTTCGTCCCACAACCTTTGGGAATTTGAAATGCAATGGAATCAATTCAAACTGCCTCTCTTTTTCTGCTCACCCTCTGCTTCCTTCACAAGCAGCCAGCAGCTCCTCCCACAACCTCTGGGAATTTGAAATTCAATGGAAGCAATTCAAACTGCCTCTCTTTTTTTCTACTCACCCTCTACTTCCTTCACAAGCAGCCAGCAGTTCCTCCCACAACCTCTGGGAGTTTGAAATGCAATGGAAGCAATTGAAACTGCCTCTCTTTTTCTACTCACCCTCTGCTTCCTTCACAAGCAGCCAGCAGTTCCTCCACAACCTCTTCTGTTATTTGAAATGCTAATGGAAGCAATTCAAACTGCTTCTCTTTTTTCTAATCAACCTCTGCTTCCTTCAAAAGTAGCCAGCAGCTCCTTCCATAACATCTGGGAATTTGAAATGCAATGGAAAATTCAAACTGCCTCTCTTTTTCTACTCACCCTCTGCTTCCTTCAACAAGCAGCCAGCAGCTCCTCCACAACCTCTGGGATTTTGAAATGGAATGGAAGAAATTCAAACTGTGTCTCTTTTTCTACTCACCCTCTGCTTCCTTCGCAAGAAGCCTGACTTTTCCTCGCACAACCTCTTGGAATTTGAAACACAGTGGAAGCAATTTCAGCCTGCCTCTCTTTTTTCTGCTCACCCTCTGCTTCCTGCACAAGCCTCCTGTAGCTCGTCCCACAACCTCTGGGAATTTGAAATGCAATGGATGCAATTCAAACTGCCTCTCTTTTTTCTAATCACGCTCTGCTTCCTTCACAAGCAGCAAGCAGTTCCTCCACAACCTCTGGGTTTTGAAATGCAATGGAAGCAATTAAAACTGCCTCTCGTTTTTCTACTCACCCTCTGCTTCCTTTACAAGCAGCCATGAGCTCCTCCCACAACCTATGGGAATTTGAAATAAAATGGAAGCAATTGAAGCTACCTCTCTTTTTTCTACCTATCCTATGCTTCTTCCACAAGCTGCAAGCAGTTCCTCCCACAACCTCTGGGAATTTGAAATGCAATGAAAGCAATTCAAACTGACTCTCTTTTTTCTACTCACCCTCTGCTTCCTTCACAAGCAGCAAGCAGTTCCTCCCACAACCTCTGGGTTTTTGAAATGCAATGGAAGCAATTCAAACTACCTCTCATTTTTCTGCTCACCTTCTGCTTCCTTCACAAGCAGCCTGCAGTTCCTCCCACAACCTCTTGGAATTTGAAATGCAGTGGAAGCAATTCAACCTGCCTCTCTTTTTCTACTCACCTCTGCTTCCTTCACAAGCAGCAAGCAGTTCCTCCCACAACCTCTGGGTTTTGAAATGCAATGGAAGCAATTCAAACTACCTCTCCTTTTTCTGCTCACCCTCTGCTTCCTTCACAAGGAGCGTACAGCTCCTCCCACAACCTTTGGGAATTTGAAATGCAATGAAAGCAGTTCAAACTGACTCTCTTTTTCTACTCACCCTCTGCTTCCTTCACAAGCAGCAAGCAGTTCCTCCTACAACCTCTGGGTTTTGAAATGTAATGGAAGCAATTCAAACTACCTCTCATTTTTCTGCTCACCTTCTGCTTCCTTCACAAGCAGCCTGCAGTTCCTCCACAACCTCTTGGAATTTGAAATGCAGTGGAAGCAATTCAAACCTGCCTCTCTTTTTCTGCTCACCCTATGCTTCCTTCACAAGCCTCCTATAGCTCGTCCCACAACCTTTGGGAGTTTGAAATGGAATGGAAGCAATTGAAACTACCTCTCTTTTTTTCTGCTCACCCTCTGCTTCCTTCACAAGCCTCCTGTCGCTGGTCCCACAATCTCTGGAAATTTGAAATGCAAAGGAAGCATTTCAAACTGCCTCTCTTTTTTCTAATCACGCTCTTCTTCTTTCACAAGCAGCCATCACCTACTCCCACAACCTCTGGGTATTTGAAATGCAATGGAAGAAATTAAAACTGCCTCTCGTTTTTCTACTCACCCTCTGCTTCCTTTACAAGCAGCCATGAGCTCCTCCACAACCTATGGGAATTTGAAATTCAATGGAAGCAATTCCAACTGCCTCTCTTTTTTCTAATCACGCTCTGCTTCCTTAACAAGCAGCCAGCAGCTCCTCCCACAACCTCTGGGACTTTGAAATAAAATGGAAGCAATTGAAACCACCTCTCTTTTTCTACCTATCCTATGCTTCTTCCACAAGCTGCAAGCAGTTCCTCCCACAACCTCTGGGAATTTGAAATGCAATGAAAGCAATTCAAACTGACTCTCTTTTTTCTACTCACCCTCTGCTTCCTTCACAAGCAGCCAGCAGTTCCTCCCACAACCTCTTCGAGTTTGAAATGGAATGGAAGCAATTCAACCTGCCTCTCTTTTTTCTGCTCACCCTATGCTTCCTTCACAAGCCTCCTGTAGCTCGTCCCACAACCTCTAGAAATTTGAAATGCAAAGGAAGCAATTCAAACAGCCTCTCTTTTTTCTATTCACCCTCTGCTTCCTTCACTAGCAGCCAGCAGTTCCTCCAACAACCTCTGGGTATTTGAAATGCAATGGAAGCAATTCAAACTGCTTCTCTTTTTGCTAATCACCCTCTGCTTCCTTCACAAGTAGCCATCAGCTCCTTCCATAACATCTGGGAATTTGAAATGCAATGGAGGAAATTCAAACTGCCTCTCTTTTTTCTACTCACCCTCTGCTTCTTTTACAAGCAGCCAGCAGCTCCTCCCACAACCTCTGGGATTTTGAAATGGAATGGAAGAAATTCAAACTACCTCTCTTTTTTCTACTCACGCTCTGCTTCCTTCACAAGCAGCCTGCAGTTCTTCCCACAACCTCTTGGAATTTGAAATGCAGTGGAAGCAATTCAACCTGCCTCTCTTTTTTCTGCTCACCCTATGCTTCCTTCAGAAGCCTCCTATAGCTCGTCCCACAACCTTTGGGAATTTGAAATGCAATGGAAGCAATTCAAACAGCCTCTCTTTTTTCTACTCACCCTCTGCTTCCTTCACAAGGAGACTGCAGTTCGTCCCACAACCTCTGGGAATTTTTAATGCAATGGAAGCAATTCAAACTGCCTCTCTTTTTTCTACTCACCCTCTGCTTCCTTCACAATGAGACTGAAGTTCCTCCCACAACCTTTGGGTATTTAAAATGCAATGGAAGCAATTGAAACTGCCTTTCTTTCTTGTAATCACTGTCTGCTTCCTTCACAAGCAGGCTGCAGTTCCTCCCACAACTTCTTGGAATTTGAAATGCAGTGGAAGCAATTCAACCTGCCTGTCTTTTTTCTGCTCACCCTATGCTTCCTTCACAAGCCTCCTATAGCTCGTCCCACAACCTTTGGGAATTTGAAATGCTATGGAAGAAATTCAAACTGCCTCTCTTTTTTCTACTCACCCTCTGCTTCCTTCACAAGCAGCCAGCAGTTCCTCCCACAACTTCTTGGAGCTTGAAATGGAATGGAACCATTGAAACTGCCTCTCTTTTTTCTATTCACCCTCGGCTTCCGTCAGAAGCAGCCATCATCTCCTGCTAGAACCTCTGGGAATTTGAAATGCAGTGGAAGCAATTCATACTGCCTCTCTTTTTTCTAATCACCCTCTGCTTCCTTCAGAAGCCTCATGTAGCTCGTCCCACAACCTCTGGGTATTTGAATTACAATGGAAGCAATTCAAACTACCTCTCCTTTTTCTGCTCACCCTCTGCTTCCTTCACAAGCCTCATGTAGCTCGTCCCACAACCTCTGGGTATTTGAAATGCAATGGAAGAAATTAAAACTGCCTCTCATTTTTCTACTCACCCTCTGCTTCCTTTACAAGCAGCCATGAGCTCCTCCCACAACCTATGGGAATTTGAAATTCAATGGAAGCAATTCCAACTGCCTCTCTTTTTTCTAATCACCCTCTGCTTCCTTCACTAGCAGCCAGCAGTTCCTCCAACAACCTCTGGGTATTTGAAATGCAATGGAAGCAATTCAAACTGCTTCTCTTTTTTCTAATCACGCTCTGCTTCCTTAACAAGCAGCCAGCAGCTCCTCCCACAACCTCTGGGACTTTGAAATAAAATGGAAGCAATTGAAACTACCTCTCTTTTTTCTACCTATCCTATGCTTCTTCCACAAGCTGCAAGCAGTTCCTCCCACAACCTCTGGGAATTTGAAATGGAATGGAAGCAATTCAAACTACCTCTCATTTTTCTGCTCACCCTCTGCTTCCTTCACAAGCAGCCTGCAGTTCCCCCCACAACCTCTTGGAATTTGAAATGCAGTGGATGCAATTCAACCTGCCTCTCTCTTTTCTGCTCACCCTATGCTTCCTTCACAAGCCTCCTATAGCTCGTCCCACAACCTCTGGGAATTTTTAATGCAATGGAAGCAATTCAAACTGCCTCTCGTTTTTCTACTCACCCTCTGCTTCCTTTACAAGCAGCCATGAGAGCTCCTCCCACAACCTATGGAATTTGAAATTCAATGGAAGCAATTCCAACTGCCTCTCTTTTTCTAATCACCCTCTGCTTCCTTCACTAGCAGCCTGCAGTTCCTCCCACAACCTCTTGGAATTTGAAATGCAGTGGATGCAATTCAACCTGCCTCTCTTTTTTCTACTCACGCTCTGCTTCCTTCACAAGCAGCCTGCAGTTCCGCCCACAACCTCTGGGATTTTGAAATGGAATGGAAGCAATTCAAACTGCGTCTCTTTTTTCTACTCACCGTCTGCTTCCTTCACAAGCAGCCTGCAGTTCTTCCCACAACCTCTTGGAATTTAAAACGCAGTGGAAGCAATTCCACCTGCCTCTCTTTTTTCAACTCACCTTCTGGTTTTTTTACAAGCAGCAAGCAGTTCCTCCCACAACCTCTGGGTATTTGAAATTCAATGGAAGCAATTCAAAGAGGTTCCCTTTTAGATAATCACTCTCTGCTTCCTTCACAAGCAGGCTGCAGTTCCTCCCAAAACTTCTTGGAATTTGAAATGCAGTGGAAGCAATTCAACCTGCCTCTCTTTTTTCTGCTCACCCTATGCTTCCTTCACAAGCCTCCTATAGCTCGTACCACAACCTTTGAGAATTTGAAATGCTATGGAAGCAATTAAAACTGCCTCTCTTTTTTCTACTCAACCTCTGCTTCCTTCAGAAAAAGCCAGCGGTTCCCCCCACATCTTATGGGTATTTGAAATGCAATGGAAGCAATTCAAACGGCCTCTCTTTTTCTCACCCAGCACCCTCTGCTTCCTTCACAAGCAGCGTGCAGCTTTGTCCCACAACCTTTGGAATTTGAGTACAATGGAAGCATTTCAAACAGCCTCTCTTTTGTCTACTCACACTCTGCTTCATTTACAAGCAGCCATGAGCTCCTCCCATAACATCTGGGAACTTGAAATGCTATGGTATCAATTCAAACATCCTCTCTTTTTTCTAATCACCCTCTGCTTCTTTCACAAGCAGCCAGCAGCTCCTCCCACAACCTCTGGATATTTGAATTACAATGGAAGCAATTCAAACTACCTCTCCTTTTTCTGCTAACCCTCTGCTTCCCATTCTGACAACTTGCCCGTGCAGCTCGTCCACAACCTTTGGGAATTTGAAATTCAATGGAAGCAATTCAAACTGCCTCTCTTTTTCTACTCACCCTCTTCTTCTTCCACAAGCTGCCAGCAGTTCCTCCCACAACCTCTTCGATTTTGAAATGCCATGGAAAGCAATTCAACACGCTCTCTTTTTTTCTACTCTCCTTCTCTTTCGTTCTGGCTGCAAGCAGTTCCTCCCACAACCTCTGAATTTGAAATGCAATGAAAGCAATTCAAACTGACTCTCTTTTAGACTCACTCTCTGCTTCCTTCAAAAGCAGCCCAGCAGTTCCCTCCCACAACCTCTGGGAATTTGAAATGCAATGGAAGCAATTCAAACTGCCTCTCTCTTTTTTCTACTCACCCTCTGCTTCCTTCACAAGCAGCCTGCAGTTCCACCCACAACTTCTGGGTATTTGAAATGCAATGGAAGCAATTCAAAGTGGTTCCCTTTTAGCTAATCACCCTCTGCTTCCTTCACAAGCAGCTAGCTGCTCCTCCCAAAACCTCTGGGATTTTGAAATGGAATGGAAGCAATTCAAACTGCCTCTCTTTTTCTAATCACCCTCTGCTTCCTTCACAGTGCAGCCTGCTGTTCCTCCCCACAACCTCTTGGAATTTGAAATGCAGTGGAAGCAATTCAACCTGCCTCTGTTTTTCTATTCACCCTCTGCTTCTTTCACAAGCAGCCAGCAGTTCCCTCCCACAACCTCTGGGAATTTGAAATGCAATGGAAGCAATTCAAACTACCTCTCTTTTTTCTACTCACCCTCTGCTTCCTTCACAATCCAAGCAGCCTGCAGTTCCACCCACAACTGGGTATTTGAAATGCAATGGAAGCAATTCAGAAGTGGTTCCCTTTTAGCTAATCACCCTCTGCTTCCTTCACAAGCAGCCAGCAGCTCCTCCCAAAACCTCTGGGATTTTGAAATGGAATGGAAGCAATTCAAACTGCGTCTCTTTTTCTAATCCCCCTCTGCTTCATTCACAAGTAGCCAAGCAGTTCCTCCCACAACCTCTGGGAATTTGAAATGCATAATGGAAACAATTCAAACTACCTCTCTTTTTCTCACCCTCTGCTTCCCTTCACAAGCAGCCAAGCAGTTCCTCCATAGCAACCTCTGGGTTTTGAAATGCAATGGAAGCAATTCAAACTACCTCTCATTTTTCTGCTCACCTCTGCTTCCTTCACAAGCAAAGCCTGCAGTTCCTCCACAACCTCTTGGAATTTGAAATGCAATGGAATCAATTCAAACTGCCTCTGTTTTTCTACTCACCTCTGCTTCTTTCACAAGCAGCCAGCAGCTCCTCCCACAACCTCTGGGATTTTGAAATGGAATGGAAGCAAATCAAACTGCGTCTCTTTTGTCTACCCATCCTCTGCTTCTTCCACAAGCTGCCAGCAGTTCCTCCCACAACCTCTTGGAATTTGAAAATGCCAAGAACAGACCCCTCAAGTCCTTTCCCCTAGGATGACGAGATGGACCCTCTTCCTAGCAGCCTACTCCTACAGACTCTTACACCCGGCCAGGTAAAACATTGTCCCACGCTGGCTCTCAGCCGCTGTCCCTTGCAGGCTCCGGCTGAAGGACCTGCTCCTGTACACGCTATTTCAGAGCAAGCCTTAATTGGACCTACCCATCCTGCCCTTGACATTGCTGCTAAAACCAAGGCAGACAAAACGCTCGCCCAGGTGCTTTCGACTGGGTGAGGGAGGGAGTAACCGGGTGTAGCAATGTCAAGCAAATTCTCTCCTTTCAAGACCCGCATGCAGGAACTGTCCAGTTTGCAGGGCTGTCTGCTATGGGGCACTCGAGTGGTCATCCCGTACCTCGCACCGAGTCCTGGAGCGTTGCACGAGGGACACCTGGCATCTCGTGAGAATGAAGAGCATTAGCGCCAGGCGCTACATATGGTGGCAGGCCTCGGCAGGGGCGTTGTCGAGATATGTAAGTTCCTGCAACATTTGCCAGGAATCCCGTCCTGCTCCTCCTATTGCCACCCCTACTAAATGGGAGGCGCCCAGCGCTCGTGGTCCAGAATTCACATTTGACCTGGCCGGCCCGTGCATGGGAAAAGTAGTTCCTGAGTGGTATTCAGGCGCCTATTCTAAATGGATTGGGCTATTGCACAGCTATCGACCACCACAAGCAATCACCAACGTATTAACCGCCTGTTTATTTTCACACGGGCTACCCACGACTCCATTGTCTCAAAACAATGGCCCTGGTCGCATCAACCCGAGGTTCAGCCGTTTAGCTGCCAACCTGGGTATCCGCCACATTTCACAGCCCCATTTCATCCTGCCAGTAGCGGTGTTGGCTGAGAGGGCCGTCAGGACCACTAAAAAGAAGCCTGGCTAGGTTCAGCGGCAAGGATGACTGGCACCACAAACTCTCTAGCGTTTCCTGATAGGCCCAGCATTCAACTCCATGTTCAGTCTGTAACAAGTCCCCAGCTGAGCTCCTGATGGCAGGCGTCTGAGGACTGTATTGGACAGACTTTCCACCCACAATACTGCCCTGACTCCTCGCTTCCCGCCTCGGGGTTAGACATTTTATCTTACAGGGGCCAGTATTCATGAGGAACTTACTGGAGACCCCTGTGGATCCCGGGCGAGATCGTGTTGCCATCACCCGGACCAAGGTCATATCGGGTCCAGACTGGAGGGCGGCCGGGTCTGGAGAAGGCACCTGGACCAGCTGCGTGGCGCCTCAGCACCACACACTAGCCCGGGACCCAGATATCACAAGCGACGGGAGGTCTCAGCAGCGCCCCACATCCCACATCCGTCCCGGCGACCATTACACACCAACGTCAGTCCAGAAGCCCGAGCACGGACAGCGGCGGCGCCCAGACGGTGGACCAGCCCGATCCAGTCTCTGAGGAGCACGTCCCGGTGAGCCAACCCCCCCCGGGTCCGGGCCTGCCCGAACTGAAACACGTTGGTGACACTTACCCGGCTCTGCCTTCCCAGACAGACTCTGAAGGCGGACAGTCGGCGTTCCAGGAGCTTCCGTTCGGCGCCAACGCAAAACCTCCCTACCTACCTCAAAAGACTTTGAAGCTGTTGCATCTGGGGAAGGGTGTTATGTCCTGAGGACTCTTGGAGTTCTCACTCAGGTCCATTCACTTTCAGGGGCATTCTCCCCTTTTACCCATTGCTACGGTTCTCCCCAGCAGCCAGCTATTAAGCAGGCTAAAGGGGTCCAACCAGTTGCTGATCGCTCGAGGCAGTTCCGG
>NW_028262570.1:0-15515 GCF_049901715.1 Pseudonaja textilis | reverse complement strand
CCATCCAAGCTCTTCCTCAAAAGTTATATACTACTTAAAATGAATTGTACCTTCTATTTTCAAATATGCCTTGGGATAACTCCACAAGGAAAGGTCGCACACGAAAACTTTGTCTATGTTCAATGTATTCCTCCCCGAGGAACAGGAAAATGAGCTTAATTTTGAAATCCAAGCTCTTCCTCAAAAGTTATATACGACGAAAATGAATTGTACCTTCTATTTTCAAATATGCCTTAGGATAACTCCACAAGGAAAGGTCGCACACGAAAACTGTGTCTATGTTCAATGTATTCCTCCCCGAGGAACAGGAAAATGAGCTTAATTTTGAAATCCAAGCTCTTCCTCAAAAGTTATATACGACTAAAATGAATTGTACCTTCTATTTTCAAATATGCCTTGGGATAACTCCACAAGGAAAGGTCGCACACGAAAACTGTGTCTATGTTCAATGTATTCCTCCCCGAGGAACAGGAAAATGAGCTTAATTTTGAAATCCAAGCTTTTCCTCAAAAGTTATATATACGAAAATGAATTGTACCTTCTATTTTCATATATGCCTTGGGATAACTCCACAAGGAAAGGTCGCACACTAAAACTGTGTCTATGTTCAATGTATTCCTCCCGAGGAACAGGAAAATGAGCTTAATTTTGAAATCCAAGCTCTTCCTCAAAAGTTATATACTACTAAAAATGAATTGTACCTTCTATTTTCAAATATGCCTTAGGATAACTCCACAAGGAAAGGTCGCACACCTAAAACTGTGTCTATGTTCAATGTATTCCTCCCCGAGGAACAGGAAAATGAGCTTAATTTTGAAATCCAAGCTCTTCCTCAAAAGTTATATACGACTTAAAATGAATTGTACCTTCTATTTTCAAATATGCCTTGGATAACTCCACAAGGAAAGGTCGCATACACTAAAACTGTGTCTATGTTCAATGTATTCCTCCCCGAGGAACAGGAAAATGAGCTTAATTTTGAAATCCAAGCTCTTCCTCAAAAGTTATATACACAAAAATGAATTGTACCTTCTATTTTCAAATATGCCTTGGATAACTCCACAAGGAAAGGTCGCACACGAAAACTGTGTCTATGTTCAATGTATTCCTCCCGAGGAACAGGAAAATGAGCTTAATTTTGAAATCCAAGCTTTTCCTCAAAAGTTATATACTACTTAAAATGAATTGTACTTCTATTTTCAAATATGCCTTAGGATAACTCCACAAGGAAAGGTCGCACACGAAAACTGTGTCTATGTTCAATGTATTCCTCCCCGAGGAACAGGAAAATGAGCTTAATTTTGAAATCCAAGCTCTTCCTCAAAAGTTATATACTACTTAAAATGAATTGTACCTTCTATTTTCAAATATGCCTTGGGATAACTCCACAAGGAAAGGTCGCACACAAAACTGTGTCTATGTTCAATGTATTCCTCCCCGAGGAACAGGAAAATGAGCTTAATTTTGAAATCCAAGCTCTTCCTCAAAAGTTATATACTACTTAAAATGAATTGTACCTTCTATTTTCAAATATGCCTTGGGATAACTCCACAAGGAAAGGTCGCACACTAAAACTGTGTCTATGTTCAATGTATTCCTCCCGAGGAACAGGAAAATGAGCTTAATTTTGAAATCCAAGCTCTTCCTCAAAAGTTATATACACTAAAATGAATTGTACTTTCTATTTTCAAATATGCCTTAGGATAACTCCACAAGGAAAGGTCGCACACGAAAACTGTGTCTATGTTCAATGTATTCCTCCCGAGGAACAGGAAAATGAGCTTAATTTTGAAATCCAAGCTTTTCCTCAAAAGTTATATACGACTAAATGAATTGTACCTTCTATTTTCATATATGCCTTGGGATAACTCCACAAGGAAAGGTCGCACACTAAAACTTTGTGGATGTTCAATGTATTCCTCCCCGAGGAACAGGAAAATGAGCTTAATTTTGAAATCCAAGCTCTTCCTCAAAAGTTATATACGACTAAAATGAATTGTACTTCTATTTTCAAATATGCCTTAGGATAACTCCACAAGGAAAGGTCGCACACAAAAACTGTGTCTATGTTCAATGTATTCCTCCCCGAGGAACAGGAAAATGAGCTTAATTTTGAAATCCAAGCTTTTCCTCAAAAGTTATATACACTTAAAATGAATTGTACTTCTATTTTCAAATATGCCTTAGGATAACTCCACAAGGAAAGGTCGCAACAAAACTGTGTCTATGTTCAATGTATTCCTCCCCGAGGAACAGGAAAATGAGCTTAATTTTGAAATCCAAGCTTTTCCTCAAAAGTTATATACTACTTAAAATGAATTGTACCTTCTATTTTCATATATGCCTTGGGATAACTCCACAAGGAAAGGTCGCACACGAAAAACTTTGTGGATGTTCAATGTATTCCTCCCGAGGAACAGGAAAATGAGCTTAATTTTGAAATCCAAGCTCTTCCTCAAAAGTTATATACGACTAAAATGAATTGTACTTCTATTTTCAAATATGCCTTAGGATAACTCCACAAGGAAAGGTCGCACACAAAACTGTGTCTATGTTCAATGTATTCCTCCCCGAGGAACAGGAAAATGAGCTTAATTTTGAAATCCAAGCTTTTCCTCAAAAGTTATATACTACTAAAATGAATTGTACTTCTATTTTCAAATATGCCTTAGGATAACTCCACAAGGAAAGGTCGCACACAAAACTGTGTCTATGTTCAATGTATTCCTCCCCGAGGAACAGGAAAATGAGCTTAATTTTGAAATCCAAGCTTTTCCTCAAAAGTTATATACACTAAAATGAATTGTACCTTCTATTTTCATATATGCCTTGGGATAACTCCACAAGGAAAGGTCGCACACGAAAACTTTGTGGATGTTCAATGTATTCCTCCCAGGAACAGGAAAATGAGCTTAATTTTGAAATCCAAGCTCTTCCTCAAAAGTTATATACGACTTAAAATGAATTGTACTTCTATTTTCAAATATGCCTTAGGATAACTCCACAAGGAAAGGTCGCACACGAAAACTGTGTCTATGTTCAATGTATTCCTCCCGAGGAACAGGAAAATGAGCTTAATTTTGAAATCCAAGCTTTTCCTCAAAAGTTATATACGACTTAAAATGAATTGTACCTTCTATTTTCAAATATGCCTTGGGATAACTCCACAAGGAAAGGTCGCACACCTAAAAACTGTGTCTATGTTCAATGTATTCCTCCCGAGGAACAGGAAAATGAGCTTAATTTTGAAATCCAAGCTCTTCCTCAAAAGTTATATACGACTAAAATGAATTGTACCTTCTATTTTCAAATATGCCTTGGGATAACTCCACAAGGAAAGGTCGCACACTAAAACTGTGTCTATGTTCAATGTATTCCTCCCCGAGGAACAGGAAAATGAGCTTAATTTTGAAATCCAAGCTCTTCCTCAAAAGTTATATACTACTTAAAATGAATTGTACTTCTATTTTCAAATATGCCTTAGGATAACTCCACAAGGAAAGGTCGCACACAAAACTGTGTCTATGTTCAATGTATTCCTCCCGAGGAACAGGAAAATGAGCTTAATTTTGAAATCCAAGCTTTTCCTCAAAAGTTATATACACTTAAAATGAATTGTACCTTCTATTTTCATATATGCCTTGGGATAACTCCACAAGGAAAGGTCGCACACAAAACTGTGTCTATGTTCAATGTATTCCTCCCGAGGAACAGGAAAATGAGCTTAATTTTGAAATCCAAGCTCTTCCTCAAAAGTTATATACTACTAAAATGAATTGTACCTTCTATTTTCAAATATGCCTTGGATAACTCCACAAGGAAAGGTCGCACACGAAAACTGTGTCTATGTTCAATGTATTCCTCCCCGAGGAACAGGAAAATGAGCTTAATTTTGAAATCCAAGCTTTTCCTCAAAAGTTATATACGACGAAAATGAATTGTACCTTCTATTTTCAAATATGCCTTAGGATAACTCCACAAGGAAAGGTCGCACACGAAAACTGTGTCTATGTTCAATGTATTCCTCCCCGAGGAACAGGAAAATGAGCTTAATTTTGAAATCCAAGCTTTTCCTCAAAAGTTATATACAACGAAAATGAATTGTACCTTCTATTTTCATATAAGCCTTGGGATAACTCCACAAGGAAAGGTCGCACACGAAAACTGTGTCTATGTTCAATGTATTCCTCCCGAGGAACAGGAAAATGAGCTTAATTTTGAAATCCAAGCTTTCCTCAAAAGTTATATACTTTAAAATGAATTGTACTTCTATTTTCAAATATGCCTTAGGATAACTCCACAAGGAAAGGTCGCACACGAAAACTGTGTCTATGTTCAATGTATTCCTCCCCGAGGAACAGGAAAATGAGCTTAATTTTGAAATCCAAGCTCTTCCTCAAAAGTTATATACGACGAAAATGAATTGTACTTCTATTTTCAAATATGCCTTAGGATAACTCCACAAGGAAAGGTCGCACACGAAAACTGTGTTATGTTCAATGTATTCCTCCCGAGGAACAGGAAAATGAGCTTAATTTTGAAATCCAAGCTTTTCCTCAAAAGTTATATACACTTAAAATGAATTGTACCTTCTATTTTCATATATGCCTTGGGATAACTCCACAAGGAAAGGTCGCACACGAAAACTTTGTGGATGTTCAATGTATTCCTCCCCGAGGAACAGGAAAATGAGCTTAATTTTGAAATCCAAGCTCTTCCTCAAAAGTTATATACGAAAAAATGAATTGTACTTCTATTTTCAAATATGCCTTAGGATAACTCCACAAGGAAAGGTCGCATACAAAACTGTGTCTATGTTCAATGTATTCCTCCCCGAGGAACAGGAAAATGAGCTTAATTTTGAAATCCAAGCTCTTCCTCAAAAGTTATATACGACTAAAATGAATTGTACCTTCTATTTTCAAATATGCCTTGGATAACTCCACAAGGAAAGGTCGCACACTAAAACTGTGTCTATGTTCAATGTATTCCTCCCGAGGAACAGGAAAATGAGCTTAATTTTGAAATCCAAGCTTTTCCTCAAAAGTTATATACTACTTAAAATGAATTGTACTTCTATTTTCAAATATGCCTTAGGATAACTCCACAAGGAAAGGTCGCACACGAAAACTGTGTCTATGTTCAATGTATTCCTCCCCGAGGAACAGGAAAATGAGCTTAATTTTGAAATCCAAGCTCTTCCTCAAAAGTTATATACGACTTAAAATGAATTGTACCTTCTATTTTCAAATATGCCTTGGGATAACTCCACAAGGAAAGGTCGCACACCTAAAACTGTGTCTATGTTCAATGTATTCCTCCCCGAGGAACAGGAAAATGAGCTTAATTTTGAAATCCAAGCTCTTCCTCAAAAGTTATATACTACTTAAAATGAATTGTACCTTCTATTTTCAAATATGCCTTGGGATAACTCCACAAGGAAAGGTCGCACCTAAAACTGTGTCTATGTTCAATGTATTCCTCCCGAGGAACAGGAAAATGAGCTTAATTTTGAAATCCAAGCTCTTCCTCAAAAGTTATATACGACTTAAAATGAATTGTACCTTCTATTTTCAAATATGCCTTAGGATAACTCCACAAGGAAAGGTCGCATACCTAAAACTGTGTCTATGTTCAATGTATTCCTCCCCGAGGAACAGGAAAATGAGCTTAATTTTGAAATCCAAGCTTTTCCTCAAAAGTTATATACGACTAAAATGAATTGTACCTTCTATTTTCAAATATGCCTTGGGATAACTCCACAAGGAAAGGTCGCACACGAAAACTTTGTGGATGTTCAATGTATTCCTCCCCGAGGAACAGGAAAATGAGCTTAATTTTGAAATCCAAGCTCTTCCTCAAAAGTTATATACGACTAAAATGAATTGTACCTTCTATTTTCAAATATGCCTTAGGATAACTCCACAAGGAAAGGTCGCACACCTAAAACTGTGTCTATGTTCAATGTATTCCTCCCCGAGGAACAGGAAAATGAGCTTAATTTTGAAATCCAAGCTCTTCCTCAAAAGTTATATACATTAAAAATGAATTGTACCTTCTATTTTCATATATGCCTTGGGATAACTCCACAAGGAAAGGTCGCACACGAAAACTTTGTGGATGTTCAATGTATTCCTCCCCGAGGAACAGGAAAATGAGCTTAATTTTGAAATCCAAGCTCTTCCTCAAAAGTTATATACGACTAAAATGAATTGTACCTTCTATTTTCAAATATGCCTTAGGATAACTCCACAAGGAAAGGTCGCACACCTAAAACTGTGTCTATGTTCAATGTATTCCTCCCCGAGGAACAGGAAAATGAGCTTAATTTTGAAATCCAAGCTTTTCCTCAAAAGTTATATACGACAAAAATGAATTGTACCTTCTATTTTCAAATATGCCTTGGGATAACTCCACAAGGAAAGGTCGCACACTAAAACTGTGTCTATGTTCAATGTATTCCTCCCGAGGAACAGGAAAATGAGCTTAATTTTGAAATCCAAGCTCTTCCTCAAAAGTTATATACGACTAAAATGAATTGTACCTTCTATTTTCAAATATGCCTTAGGATAACTCCACAAGGAAAGGTCGCACACCTAAAACTGTGTCTATGTTCAATGTATTCCTCCCGAGGAACAGGAAAATGAGCTTAATTTTGAAATCCAAGCTTTTCCTCAAAAGTTATATACTACTAAAATGAATTGTACCTTCTATTTTCAAATATGCCTTGGGATAACTCCACAAGGAAAGGTCGCATACTAAAACTGTGTCTATGTTCAATGTATTCCTCCCGAGGAACAGGAAAATGAGCTTAATTTTGAAATCCAAGCTCTTCCTCAAAAGTTATATACTACTAAAATGAATTGTACTTCTATTTTCAAATATGCCTTAGGATAACTCCACAAGGAAAGGTCGCACACTAAAACTGTGTCTATGTTCAATGTATTCCTCCCCGAGGAACAGGAAAATGAGCTTAATTTTGAAATCCAAGCTCTTCCTCAAAAGTTATATACTACTAAAATGAATTGTACCTTCTATTTTCAAATATGCCTTGGGATAACTCCACAAGGAAAGGTCGCAATACGAAAACTGTGTCTATGTTCAATGTATTCCTCCCCGAGGAACAGGAAAATGAGCTTAATTTTGAAATCCAAGCTCTTCCTCAAAAGTTATATACGACTTAAAATGAATTGTACCTTCTATTTTCAAATATGCCTTGGGATAACTCCACAAGGAAAGGTCGCACACAAACTGTGTCTATGTTCAATGTATTCCTCCCCGAGGAACAGGAAAATGAGCTTAATTTTGAAATCCAAGCTCTTCCTCAAAAGTTATATACTACTTAAAATGAATTGTACCTTCTATTTTCAAATATGCCTTAGGATAACTCCACAAGGAAAGGTCGCACACTAAAACTGTGTCTATGTTCAATGTATTCCTCCCCGAGGAACAGGAAAATGAGCTTAATTTTGAAATCCAAGCTTTTCCTCAAAAGTTATATACACTAAAATGAATTGTACCTTCTATTTTCAAATATGCCTTGGGATAACTCCACAAGGAAAGGTCGCACACGAAAACTGTGTCTATGTTCAATGTATTCCTCCCCGAGGAACAGGAAAATGAGCTTAATTTTGAAATCCAAGCTTTTCCTCAAAAGTTATATACTACTAAAATGAATTGTACCTTCTATTTTCATATATGCCTTGGGATAACTCCACAAGGAAAGGTCGCACACTAAAACTTTGTGGATGTTCAATGTATTCCTCCCGAGGAACAGGAAAATGAGCTTAATTTTGAAATCCAAGCTCTTCCTCAAAAGTTATATACGACTTAAAATGAATTGTACTTCTATTTTCAAATATGCCTTAGGATAACTCCACAAGGAAAGGTCGCACACCTAAAACTGTGTCTATGTTCAATGTATTCCTCCCGAGGAACAGGAAAATGAGCTTAATTTTGAAATCCAAGCTCTTCCTCAAAAGTTATATACGACTAAAATGAATTGTACCTTCTATTTTCATGTATGCCTTGGGATAACTCCACAAGGAAAGGTCGCACACGAAAACTATGTCTATGTTCAATGTATTCCTCCCGAGGAACAGGAAAATGAGCTTAATTTTGAAATCCAAGCTCTTCCTCAAAAGTTATATACGACTTAAAATGAATTGTACCTTCTATTTTCAATATGCCTTGGGATAACTCCACAAGGAAAGGTCGCACACGAAAACTGTGTCTATGTTCAATGTATTCCTCCTCGAGGAACAGGAAAATGAGCTTAATTTTGAAATCCAAGCTCTTCCTCAAAAGTTATATACTACTAAAATGAATTGTACCTTCTATTTTCAAATATGCCTTAGGATAACTCCACAAGGAAAGGTCGCACACGAAAACTGTGTCTATGTTCAATGTATTCCTCCCCGAGGAACAGGAAAATGAGCTTAATTTTGAAATCCAAGCTTTTCCTCAAAAGTTATATACACTTAAAATGAATTGTACCTTCTATTTTCAAATATGCCTTGGATAACTCCACAAGGAAAGGTCGCACACAAAACTGTGTCTATGTTCAATGTATTCCTCCCCGAGGAACAGGAAAATGAGCTTAATTTTGAAATCCAAGCTTTTCCTCAAAAGTTATATACGACGAAAATGAATTGTACCTTCTATTTTCATATATGCCTTGGGATAACTCCACAAGGAAAGGTCGCACACGAAAACTGTGTCTATGTTCAATGTATTCCTCCCCGAGGAACAGGAAAATGAGCTTAATTTTGAAATCCAAGCTCTTCCTCAAAAGTTATATACGACTTAAAATGAATTGTACCTTCTATTTTCAAATATGCCTTGGGATAACTCCACAAGGAAAGGTCGCACACTAAAACTGTGTCTATGTTCAATGTATTCCTCCCCGAGGAACAGGAAAATGAGCTTAATTTTGAAATCCAAGCTCTTCCTCAAAAGTTATATACGACTAAAATGAATTGTACCTTCTATTTTCAAATATGCCTTGGATAACTCCACAAGGAAAGGTCGCACACCTAAAACTGTGTCTATGTTCAATGTATTCCTCCCCGAGGAACAGGAAAATGAGCTTAATTTTGAAATCCAAGCTTTTCCTCAAAAGTTATATACGACTAAAATGAATTGTACCTTCTATTTTCAAATATGCCTTGGGATAACTCCACAAGGAAAGGTCGCATACCTAAAACTGTGTCTATGTTCAATGTATTCCTCCCCGAGGAACAGGAAAATGAGCTTAATTTTGAAATCCAAGCTCTTCCTCAAAAGTTATATACGACTTAAAATGAATTGTACCTTCTATTTTCAAATATGCCTTAGGATAACTCCACAAGGAAAGGTCGCATACGAAAACTGTGTCTATGTTCAATGTATTCCTCCCCGAGGAACAGGAAAATGAGCTTAATTTTGAAATCCAAGCTCTTCCTCAAAAGTTATATACTACTAAAATGAATTGTACCTTCTATTTTCAAATATGCCTTGGGATAACTCCACAAGGAAAGGTCGCACACCTAAAACTGTGTCTATGTTCAATGTATTCCTCCCGAGGAACAGGAAAATGAGCTTAATTTTGAAATCCAAGCTCTTCCTCAAAAGTTATATACACTTAAAAAATGAATTGTACCTTCTATTTTCAAATATGCCTTGGGATAACTCCACAAGGAAAGGTCGCACACGAAAACTGTGTCTATGTTCAATGTATTCCTCCCTGAGGAACAGGAAAATGAGCTTAATTTTGAAATCCAAGCTCTTCCTCAAAAGTTATATACGACTAAAATGAATTGTACCTTCTATTTTCAAATATGCCTTGGGATAACTCCACAAGGAAAGGTCGCATACCTAAAACTGTGTCTATGTTCAATGTATTCCTCCCCGAGGAACAGGAAAATGAGCTTAATTTTGAAATCCAAGCTCTTCCTCAAAAGTTATATACTACTAAAATGAATTGTACCTTCTATTTTCAAATATGCCTTGGGATAACTCCACAAGGAAAGGTCGCACACTAAAACTGTGTCTATGTTCAATGTATTCCTCCCGAGGAACAGGAAAATGAGCTTAATTTTGAAATCCAAGCTCTTCCTCAAAAGTTATATACTACTTAAAATGAATTGTACCTTCTATTTTCAAATATGCCTTGGGATAACTCCACAAGGAAAGGTCGCACACGAAAAACTGTGTCTATGTTCAATGTATTCCTCCCCGAGGAACAGGAAAATGAGCTTAATTTTGAAATCCAAGCTTTTCCTCAAAAGTTATATACACTAAAATGAATTGTACCTTCTATTTTCATATATGCCTTGGGATAACTCCACAAGGAAAGGTCGCACACCTAAAACTTTGTGGATGTTCAATGTATTCCTCCCCGAGGAACAGGAAAATGAGCTTAATTTTGAAATCCAAGCTCTTCCTCAAAAGTTATATACTATTAAAATGAATTGTACCTTCTATTTTCAAATATGCCTTAGGATAACTCCACAAGGAAAGGTCGCACACTAAAACTGTGTCTATGTTCAATGTATTCCTCCCCGAGGAACAGGAAAATGAGCTTAATTTTGAAATCCAAGCTCTTCCTCAAAAGTTATATACGACTAAAATGAATTGTACCTTCTATTTTCAAATATGCCTTGGGATAACTCCACAAGGAAAGGTCGCACACGAAAACTGTGTCTATGTTCAATGTATTCCTCCCCGAGGAACAGGAAAATGAGCTTAATTTTGAAATCCAAGCTCTTCCTCAAAAGTTATATACGACTAAAATGAATTGTACCTTCTATTTTCAAATATGCCTTAGGATAACTCCACAAGGAAAGGTCGCACACGAAAACTGTGTCTATGTTCAATGTATTCCTCCCGAGGAACAGGAAAATGAGCTTAATTTTGAAATCCAAGCTTTTCCTCAAAAGTTATATACGACTTAAAAATGAATTGTACCTTCTATTTTCAAATATGCCTTGGGATAACTCCACAAGGAAAGGTCGCACACCTAAAACTGTGTATATGTTCAATGTATTCCTCCCCGAGGAACAGGAAAATGAGCTTAATTTTGAAATCCAAGCTCTTCCTCAAAAGTTATATACGACTAAAAATGAATTGTACTTCTATTTTCAAATATGCCTTAGGATAACTCCACAAGGAAAGGTCGCACACCTAAAACTGTGTCTATGTTCAATGTATTCCTCCCCGAGGAACAGGAAAATGAGCTTAATTTTGAAATCCAAGCTCTTCCTCAAAAGTTATATACGACTAAAATGAATTGTACCTTCTATTTTCAAATATGCCTTGGGATAACTCCACAAGGAAAGGTCGCACACGAAAACTGTGTCTATGTTCAATGTATTCCTCCCGAGGAACAGGAAAATGAGCTTAATTTTGAAATCCAAGCTTTTCCTCAAAAGTTATATACACTTAAAATGAATTGTACCTTCTATTTTCATATATGCCTTGGGATAACTCCACAAGGAAAGGTCGCACACCTAAAACTTTGTGTGGATGTTCAATGTATTCCTCCCCGAGGAACAGGAAAATGAGCTTAATTTTGAAATCCAAGCTCTTCCTCAAAAGTTATATACGACGAAAATGAATTGTACTTCTATTTTCAAATATGCCTTAGGATAACTCCACAAGGAAAGGTCGCACAAAAACTGTGTCTATGTTCAATGTATTCCTCCCCGAGGAACAGGAAAATGAGCTTAATTTTGAAATCCAAGCTCTTCCTCAAAAGTTATATACGACTAAAATGAATTGTACCTTCTATTTTCAAATATGCCTTGGGATAACTCCACAAGGAAAGGTCGCATACTAAAACTGTGTCTATGTTCAATGTATTCCTCCCCGAGGAACAGGAAAATGAGCTTAATTTTGAAATCCAAGCTCTTCCTCAAAAGTTATATACGACTAAAATGAATTGTACCTTCTATTTTCATATATGCCTTGGGATAACTCCACAAGGAAAGGTCGCACACGAAAACTTTGTGGATGTTCAATGTATTCCTCCCGAGGAACAGGAAAATGAGCTTAATTTTGAAATCCAAGCTTTTCCTCAAAAGTTATATACGACGAAAATGAATTGTACCTTCTATTTTCAAATATGCCTTAGGATAACTCCACAAGGAAAGGTCGCACACGAAAACTGTGTCTATGTTCAATGTATTCCTCCCCGAGGAACAGGAAAATGAGCTTAATTTTGAAATCCAAGCTTTTCCTCAAAAGTTATATACGACGAAAATGAATTGTACCTTCTATTTTCAAATATGCCTTGGGATAACTCCACAAGGAAAGGTCGCACACGAAAAAACTGTGTCTATGTTCAATGTATTCCTCCCCGAGGAACAGGAAAATGAGCTTAATTTTGAAATCCAAGCTCTTCCTCAAAAGTTATATACGTACTTAAAATGAATTGTACCTTCTATTTTCAAATATGCGAGTCAGCCTAGTGAGTTACCAGGTTCCTTCCAATATGTGTCCAGATCATCTGCAATGTTGTAATTGTATTCTCTTCTTGCTTCGCCTCCTTTTGATTATTTTGTCATCTCTAATATTTATTAATCCTCCAAAAATCAAACAAACAATAGCGGAGATCTCACTAATTCTTTTAATATTAATATTCTATGTCTCCATTTAACATTACTACAGATTGCTCATAGTATGTTCTCTATAGCAGTTATTTTCTACCAAAATATTTGTTCCATTTGCACAAATATAAACTGCCAATTTACATTATCAAACATTTTTGTGCATTCAGGTTACTCGCTTCAGATGTGGCGAAACAGGCCTAAAAGTTCAAATTATTCAAATTACTCATATTGTTTTTGATTTGCTTTTGGTAGAAATTCATTTGATCAGCATGAATAAATCTTTATACATGCTGATCAAAATGGGATAATTTTATACATGCCGATCAAAATGATAATTTTATACATGCCGATCAAAAATGATTTCTGCCAAAGAGGCAAATCAAAACAATATGAGAATAATTTTGAATAATTTTGAATACTTTTGAATACATGACATACATCCTGAGAAGCGAATGGCCTTGGTATTTTTAGATGCACAAAAATGTTTTGATAATGTAAATTGGCAGTTTATGATATTACAAAATGGAACAAATGTTTTTGGTGAAAAATGTACTATAGAGGCACATACTGTAAGCAATCTGCCAAGTAATGATAAATGGAGACATAACAGATAATATTAATATTAAAAAGAATTTAGGCAAGGATGCCCGCTGTCACCTCTGTTGTTTGTTTCGATTTTGGAGGTTTGAAATAGAAATATTAGAGATGATAGTGAAGTAAAGGGAATGAAAATAAAAGAAGAGGAATACAAGTTATACATTTGATGATCTGGTTTTTATATTAGAGGAACCATTAAAACAGCTCCTAGATTGATCGAAAAGATTGAAAAGTATGGACGAATTCATTTTCGTCGTATATAACTTTTGAGGAAGAGCTTGGATTTCAAAATTAAGCTCATTTTCCTGTTCCTCGGGAGGAATACATTGAACATCCACAAAGTTTTCGTGTGCGACCTTTCCTTGTGGAGTTATCCCAAGGCATATATGAAAATAGAAGGTACAATTCATTTTCGTCGTCGTTATATACCTTTGAGGAAGAGCTGGATTTCAAAATTAAGCTCATTTTCCTGTTCCTCGGGAGGAATACATTGAACATAGACACAGTTTTCGTGTGCGACCTTTCCTTGTGGAGTTATCCTAAGGCATATTTGAAAATAGAAGGTACAATTCATTTTCGTCAGATATAACTTTTGAGGAAGAGCTTGGATTTCAAAATTAAGCTCATTTTCCTGTTCCTCGGGAGGAATACATTGAACATAGACACAGTTTTCGTGTGCGACCTTTCCTTGTGGAGTTATCCTAAGGCATATTTGAAAATAGAAGGTACAATTCATTTTCGTCAGATATAACTTTTGAGGAAGAGCTTGATTTCAAAATTAAGCTCATTTTCCTGTTCCTCGGGAGGAATACATTGAACATAGACACAGTTTTCGTGTGCACCTTTCCTTGTGGAGTTATCCTAAGGCATATTTGAAAATAGAAGGTACAATTCATTTTCGTCGATATAACTTTTGAGGAAAAGCTTGGATTTCAAAATTAAGCTCATTTTCCTGTTCCTCGGTGAGGAATACATTGAACATAGACACAGTTTTCGTGTGCGACCTTTCCTTGTGGAGTTATCCCAAGGCATATATGAAAATAGAAGGTACAATTCATTTTCGTCGTATATAACTTTTGAGGAAAAGCTTGGATTTCAAAATTAAGCTCATTTTCCTGTTCCTCGGGGAGGAATACATTGAACATAGACACAGTTTTCGTGTGCTACTTTTCCTTGTGGAGTTATCCTAAGGCATATTTGAAAATAGAAGTACAATTCATTTTCGTCGTATATAACTTTTGAGGAAAAGCTTGGATTTCAAAATTAAGCTCATTTTCCTGTTCCTCGGGGAGGAATACATTGAACATAGACACAGTTTTCGTGTGCGACCTTTCCTTGTGGAGTTATCCTAAGGCATATTTGAAAATAGAAGTACAATTCATTTTCGTCGTATATAACTTTTGAGGAAGAGCTTGGATTTCAAAGTTAAGCTCATTTTCCTGTTCCTCGGGAGGAATACATTGAACATCCACAAAGTTTTCGTGTGCGACCTTTCCTTGTGGAGTTATCCCAAGGCATATATGAAAATAGAAGGTACAATTCATTTTCGTCGTATATAACTTTTGAGGAAAAGCTTGGATTTCAAAATTAAGCTCATTTTCCTGTTCCTCGGGGGAGGAATACATTGAACATAGACACAGTTTTCGTGTGCGACTTTTCCTTGTGGAGTTATCCTAAGGCATATTTGAAAATAGAAGTACAATTCATTTTCGTCGTATATAACTTTTGAGGAAGAGCTTGGATTTCAAAATTAAGCTCATTTTCCTGTTCCTCGGGGAGGAATACATTGAACATAGACACAGTTTTCGGTGCGACCTTTCCTTGTGGAGTTATCCTAAGGCATATTTGAAAATAGAAGGTACAATTCATTTTCGTCGATATAACTTTGAGGAAGAGCTTGGATTTCAAAATTAAGCTCATTTTCCTGTTCCTCGGGAGGAATACATTGAACATAGACACAGTTTTCGTGTGCGACCTTTCCTTGTGGAGTTATCCTAAGGCATATTTGAAAATAGAAGGTACAATTCATTTTCGTCGATATAACTTTTGAGGAAGAGCTTGGATTTCAAAATTAAGCTCATTTTCCTGTTCCTCGGGAGGAATACATTGAACATAGACACAGTTTTCGTGCGTAGCGACCTTTCCTTGTGGAGTTATCCCAAGGCATATTTGAAAATAGAAGGTACAATTCATTTTCGTCAGATATAACTTTTGAGGAAGAGCTTGATTTCAAAATTAAGCTCATTTTCCTGTTCCTCGGGAGGAATACATTGAACATAGACACAGTTTTCGTGCGACCTTTCCTTGTGGAGTTATCCCAAGGCATAT
>NW_028262569.1:2500-15585 GCF_049901715.1 Pseudonaja textilis | reverse complement strand
CATGTAATCTGCAACTCCGACACTGCAAAAACATATGGACTACACAACTCAATCAGGACAAAGCAATAGACGCAATCTACATAGACTTCTGTAAAGCCTTTGATTCAGTGGTACATGACAAAGTATTCCTAAAATTAAAATCTTACAGTATCTCTGGACACCTGCATAACTGGATAGGAGCATTCCTGTCAAACAGACAACAAATGGTCAAAATTAGGAACATCCTATCAAATTCTGTACATGTCAACAGTGGTGTCCTCCAAGGCAGTGTTCTAGGACCTACTCTTTTCATATTCTACATAAATGACCTCTGTGATCATATCAATAGCAACTGCGTTCTCTTCGCTGATGATGTAAAGCTATTCAACACCACAGACAATACCACTACCCTTCAAAAAGACCTTGACTATGTATCAGAATGGTCAAACAAATGGCAACTTCAAATTTCAACAAATAAATGCTCTGTCTTACATATTGGCAAAAAAAAAATCAGAAAATAAAATACAGGCTGAATAGTCAAGACCTTGTTGATGATCCAAACTCTGTCAGGGATCTTGGAGTACTCATCTCAAATGACCTAAGTGCTAGAGCCCACTGTAACTACATAGTCAAAAAGGTGTTAAGAGTTGTTAACCTAATCTTACGTAGCTTTTTCTCTGGTAATATTACGCTAATAACTAGAGCATACAAAACATTTGCTAGATCAATACTCGAATACAGCTCATCAGTCTGGAACCCACATTACATATCTGATATTAACACAGTTGAGAAAGTCCAGAAATATTTCACAAGAAGAGTTCTCCACTCCTCTACTCGTTGCAGAATACCTTATGCCACCAGACTCGAAATTCTAGACCTAGAAAACCTAGAACTACGCTGCCTTTGGTCCAATCTAAGTATAGTATATAAAATCATACATTGCAATGTCCTACTGGTCAATGAATACTTCAGCTTCAACCATAACAACACAAGAGCAAACAATAGATACAAACTCAAGGTTAATCGCACCAAACTTGATTGCAGGAAATACGACTTCAGCAACAGAGTGGTCTATGTCTGAATACTCTACCTGACTCTGTGGTTTTTTTCCCCAAACCCCAAAACTTTAACCTTAGACTGTCTACTATTGACCTCACCCCCTTCCTAAGAGGTCTGTAGGGGGCGTGCATAAGCGCACCAATGTGCCTACTGTCCCTGTCCTATTGTTTCTTTTATATTTTTTTTAATTTTTCTTATATGTATCTGTTCTGTCTCACCTGTGACCATGAGGTGAGAGTCCAAACCTCCAAAGGAATATAAATAAACTGACAGGACCAGGAATGATAGAGTTAAATTCCTTTGACTGGAGAAGTCCTTGGCAGTCTTCCAGAAGCTGCCTGCCAAGTCTGATAACAAACAAGATCATAAATTTTTGCCATTTCTCTAAATCAATCCCATATCCAAAATTCTTCCCCCAAGCAATCATAGTTTCTTTAACTTGTTCTTCCTCTAGTTTAATTCCCAGTAAATAACCATATAATTTTTTAATCACCTTTTCATCAGTACCTGTCAAAATCTTATCTAGATCAGTCAGTTTATCATAAAATCTCTCTGTTTTAGAATCTTCATCATACCTTAAGTGTATTTGCGCATATGAAAACCAATTCATCTTTATGCCATGTTCCTCTAGATTTTGCATCGATTTAAGTTCACCCTTTTCATCCAATATTTCCCTATATCTAATTGTTTGTTCCTTCTTATAAATTATAGGATAGGAAAATGCTTCAATAGTCGATAACCAAACTGGAATTTTCAGATAACATTGTCTTTTAATCTTCTCCCAATTTAACCACAAAGACTCCTGTATATAATGTCTTCTAAAATAACCCTGTGTTTTAGTTCCCTTATACCATAAAAAGGCATGCCAACCCAACAGCAAATCATGACCTTCTAGTGTCAACAGTCTAGTCTTTCTTAATGTTATCCATTCCTTGACCCACATCAAATTTGCAGCTTGGTAGTACAACTCCCAGTTAGGCAGGCCAAAACCTCCTCTAACTCTAGCATCTTGCAAGAGTTTTAGCTTTATTCTCGCTTTCTTACCTTGCCATATATACTTCAACACAATTTTATTTAAATCTTCAAAATAGTCTTTTCTGAGCCTAATTGGTATTGTTTGAAACAAGTATAAGATTCTGGGTAAGATATTCATCTTGATTGTTGAAATTCTCCCTATTAATGACAATTGTAAATTTTCCCATTTCTTCAAATCTAAGGCTACCTGTTGTTTAAGTTTAATATAATTATTCTCTTTTAATGTACTACATGTTGATGTCAAGTATATCCCCAGATACTTGACCTTGTTTGTGACTTGAATTTTCAACAGGTCTGCCAGTTCTTCTCTTTGTCTTAGTAACATATTCCTTGTCAAGATCTTTGTTTTATCTTTATTTATTTTCAGACCAGCCACCTCGCCATATGTCTCTATCTTTTCCAATAGTTTTGGAGCTGTTTCTAAAGGGTCTTCCAAAATAAAGGCTAAGTCATCCGTAAAGGCTTGCAATTTAAATTCTTCCTTTTTTTTTTAAACAAGTTTTATTGATTTTACAAACAAACAAACAAAACAAAACATCATTAAACATTAAGAACATAAAACCTCTTTCCATTGTAGATCTTTACAAGGCAGGTAACATATTGCTTTATATCACGTACTTATAATTTATCGCATTTCCATATAAACACGTAAATTCCCTTTACCAAATTCCACATTGTGTCTCTTTAATCATTATTCAATCATATTTCCTTTCTAATTTATCTGCTATTCAGTCATCAAATTTATATTTTCCTCTGGCTTGTTTATAATTATTCTCATCTAGTCTTCCTCCGAGATTTTATTATTTAATTCTTAATTAAACACACACACATAAGACATAGACATACAAACATAAAACTTTCTTCTAGAAAGTAACTTGGCCCCAGATTACCTCTTTTTGTATGGACTTCAATTGAATTCATGCTCTTCTTATATGCCATTACCCCTCTTATTTACCATTCTATATCTATTATATAACTCCTCTCCACTTTTGCCTCATCTTAATTCTGTTTCATATATTTAATCTTGCTTTAAAGAAAAATATTTGATATAATATATGATTCCAGGGGAAACTATTCTTTCTTAAATTGGAAATGAGACAGATGTAAATGGAGAAATGGACAAAAGATATAAAAATATTTTTCTTTAAAGTAAATTCTTCCTTTTTAATTTTCATTCCTTTTATGCTTTTATCATCTCTAATATTTCTATTCAACACTTCCAAGGTCAATACAAATAGCAAAGGTGATAAAGGGCATCCTTGTCTTGTACTTTTTCTTATATTAATAAAATCTGTGAGTTCTCCCTCTATCATTACCTTTGCCGTTTGCTTATGATATATGGCTTCTATTGCTTGAATAAATTTTCTGGCAAAACCCATCTGTTCCAATAGTAGTAACATAAATCTCCAGTTCACATTATCAAATGCCTTTTGAGCATCTAGGAATATCAAAGCCATTTGCTTTTCAGAATGTGCCTCATAATATTCCAAAGTATCCAGGATTACTCTCATATTGTCTCTAATTTGTCTCTTTGGCAGAAAACATTTTGGTCTGGATGAATGAAATTATTTAGATATTTTTTAAGTCTTTCTGCTAAAATTGAAGCAAAGGTTTTATAGTCTGCGTTTAATAAAGAAATGGGTCTACAGTTCTTAATTTGCGGTAGATCAGCCTCTTCTTTTGGAATAAGTGTAATATAAGCCTCTGACCATGTTTTAGGTATCATCTTCTTTGACATAACTTCATTCATGACTTCTAACAATGGAATGCTCAATGATTCTTGTAGTGTTTTATAGAATTCTGCCGGAAGCCCATCTGGACCTGGTGCTTTCCCATTATTTTGTTTCTTAAGTGCTTCAGTTAATTCCATCATTGTTATATTGCTTTCTAGCATTTCTTCAGTCTCTTTAGATATCTTAGGTAGATTAGCATTCTGTAAATACTGTTTGTGGTTGCAAAATTATAAAATGACAATGTCAACAGCTTATAAAGAAAATTTGTACAAGATGTTTTACAGGTGGCACTTTCCCCCGACAAGAATAGCAAGAATGTTCAAGAATAAATCTAAAAAATGCTGGAAATGTCATCAGATACCTGGCTCATATTACCATATGTGGTGGAATTGTGAGGACGCTAGAAAATATTGGACTAAAATCTGCATGTGGTTGGAAAAAATGACAAAGAAACACATAGATTTGAAACCGGATTTTTTTTTATTGGGAATCTTACCAGATACATACAGTAAAGACTTGAAATATCTGATTGTAAATGTATTGACAGCGGCTAGGATTGTATTTGCTAAAAATTGGAAAAATCAGAAAATACCATCTCAGGAAGAAATTATTAAGAAAATATTGGAATGTGCTGAGATGAGTAGATTGACATTTGAAATCAGAGAACAAGAAGATAAACAAAATTTGGGACCTTTTCTATCAATGGTTGGATGATAAAATACAATAATAGAATATTTAGAATGTTAGATAACAAGGAATATATAAAAAGATTTCTTTTTTTTTTTGTTATTTGACATCATATCTACAAAGTGTTTTTAGGATATATTTGGTATGACTATATGATTTGTTATAGAATAAACTACCTAAATTATAGTTATCTCATAAAGTATGAATGAATAAAATTATAGTCAAACAATTTTCTAATAGTGATACTAGGATATATAAGTTTTGATTGATAATACGAGTTATTATGCAATGTAACTGTAATTGAGACTATGAAATGAATGCACAAAACTGATAGACCAACCGACACACTGCTTGTATATAGGTATGGAAGAGAGCTGATGTTTTTATGTTCTGTTTGTTTTGTTTGTTTTTAAAAAACCAATAAAATTGTTTTGAAAAAAACCAATCAACCAAACAAACAAACAAGACCATAAATCAGAAGGTGAACGCCGCACAGAGAAATTTGTCAAGCTGCTATTCCGAATAAACAAATTGTCCCGAACAAGTATTCGGAGCTAACACGCCCTCTTTTATTTCCTGAGGGGCATGTCAGTCTCTCAAGTCAGTTCCTGATTTGACATTTCCTTTTACGTTGCATTTCCCTCTTCTGCCTGCGTTTTTGCCTTGCATCAAACCAGCATTCCTTGGCTTGATCCTCAGCCAAGGACTCCGGCACGCTCTCCTGATTATCTGCCGACACCTGAGGAACAACCAGGGAGGAAGGTCCTGGGGAGGAAGATGATTCCGAATTCTCCAGCAAAGCAGGTTCAAATCTCAGAGCCAAATCCTCCTCTTCCTCCTGGATCAAGTCTGTGTCTTCCAGCAAAGCAGGCCCAAATTTCGATGCCAAGTCCCTCTCTTCTTCATTGCTTAAGTCTGTCTCTTCTAACAAGGCAGGCTCAGACCTCCGAGTCACAACATGTATCTGTTAGTGTTTGGGGATAAACCCCCAAGCAGAGTATGCAGCAGCAGTCAAGCCAGGCAGGCAAATGAGAGAGAGAGTGGGCCCAAGAATATACACACACTGGAGACAAAAACACTGTTTGTGGTTTTAAAATAGTTATTTAATTCACACAGAGATTAAGAAGTGTCATTCAGTCCATATGTCATTTTCCAATATATCCGTCCAAAACCTAGTCCATTAACTAGTCAGTACAATGTCTTTATCTGCTTGTAAATCTTCTCCTTCCGATACCTTTCTCTCGAAGACAACGCTGAGTATGCACAGGATATCAGCTCACCAAGTAAACAGTCCTTTTGTTCAGTAGAAACGGTATCCAGCACAGTAGCCAACAAGCAGACGTCTCATACAGGAGTAAACAGCAGGCAGCAGACAGCAGAGAGACCAGCGACCAGAGACCAGGGACCAGGGACCAGTAACCAGGAAGGGTTACGTTTCTCTCACTGCCTTTTATTGCTGCTTGCAACCGCACCTTAATTATCTAATTACATTGCAGTTTGGTGCTTAAAGCTACAAACACTTAAACCTAGGTTTATATATTTAGTCACCCAAACCTAGTTGGTGTATCCATATACCCAACATTCTCCCCTTTTGGGTGATATAAATATATAATACCTTTACAATTTAAACCCATACTTTTCACAACTCTCTTGGTGCTTAATGGCACCTTGGGCTTTAGTAAAATTATCAGCTATATTGTCCTCCGACATGCAGTACTCCAGCTGTATCATTTTACTCTGTACAGATTGTCTAACGTTTAGGTACCTTAAATCTGTATGCTTGCTCCTAGTTTTTACTGCAATATTTGTGGCCATTTGAATTGCTGCCTGATTATCTTCATGTACAATTATAGGATAATTTACAGTTATACCCATATCATTCAACATTTGTTTATACATGATTAACTCAGTACATAATAGTGATAAACAGGAGAATTCTGCCTCCATAGTAGACAAACTTATATGCTGTTGTCTTATTGACTTCCAACCTATTAATGTCTTACCCAGCATTATGGCTGTTCCTGAAGTCGACTTTCTTGTGTCTCTTTCTGATGCAAAACTAGCATCTGCATAAGCACTCAATATGAGATCACCTTTTGGCTCTAGATACAGTGCATGGTGTAATGTTCCTTTAAGATATCTTAAGATTCTCTTCAATGCTATCCAATGACATTGAAGCGGATCATTATTATGTCATGCCAGTTGATTAATACTAAAAGCTATATCTGGCCTTGACCAATTGCTAATATATGATAAGCTACCAATCAAAGATTGATATATTGCCTTATCAAACTTGGGACTTTGAGCATCCATTTTGCAAATATCCTGACTCATTGGAGTCTTTGCAGGCTTACAAAGTTCCATCTTATAATCTATTAGCAATTTAGATATCTTATCTTCCTGTGATATCTTAAAACCTTTCTGTGTTTTCAGTATGTTCAAACCTAGATATTTCTTTATCTCCCCTAATTGCTTGATTTTTATTTTCTTACCTAATGATGCTATAATTTTATTTGCTTCATCATTAGTCTCAGTAATTAAGGCAATATCATCAGTGAATAATAATAATAATGATATTTTCCCCTTTGTCTCCCTTTTAAACAGACATGGATCGGCTAAACCAGCTTTAAACCCTATATTGTTTAGTTCCTTTACAATATACTGGTTCCATTCATAGCCCGATTGTTTAAGACCATA
Organism: Pseudonaja textilis; assembly: GCF_049901715.1. Classification (NCBI taxonomy): domain Eukaryota; kingdom Metazoa; phylum Chordata; class Lepidosauria; order Squamata; family Elapidae; genus Pseudonaja; species Pseudonaja textilis. Next base: position 8,395 of record NW_028262569.1, on the reverse strand, counting down.
GAGGCTCTTCTTTAACAACCAACAATCATTATTATTTTCACCTTTCAATCCAATAGGCCTTTTCATATATACAGTATGTCTTAGTGGAGCGTGCAAGTAAGCAGTTTCCACATCTAAATGGTTAACTATATATTTCTTGCTTGCTGCCCACACTAAAGCTGCCCTTAACGTTGCTGCTTTAAGACTAGGTGCAAATACTTCATCATAGTCAATGGCACTTTGTCTAAAACCTTGGGCTACTAATCTTGCCTTATGGATTATATTTCCATCCTTATCAGTTTTTATCTTAAAAATCCATTTGCAGCCAATGGGTTTTACATCTACAGGTAATCTCGTATTTTCATATACTTTCATATCCTTCAAAGATTTCAATTCCTTATTCATTGCTGCATACCAATTTTCCTTATCTTTAGAAGGATACCTTTTTATTTCATCCACAGTATATGGAACTTTATTAACCTGGCACACTGTGTTAGCCTGGTATCTATCAGGCGGTCTAGATACTCGTGTAGTTCTTCAGGGAATTACAGGGCTTGTATGAGGACCTTTTTGAATTACTACCTGTTCAGGTTCCTCAGCTTGCTCAGCTATTGGTTCTATTTCTTCCTGTACTTCTCTCTTTACTTTATTTTTAAAGTTACAGGGATAATTAATGGGATTTCTGTAGGATTCAATAATTACCTCTTTATTGTTATCCTGTTCTAACTTATCCCATCCTACGTGCTCTAGAAATTGGGCATTGGCACTACATAACACCTTAGATGTGCCTTTTTCCCAAAATCTATATGCCCTATGGTTAGCTTGGTAACCAACGAAGAAAAATTGTTTAGCTCTGTGTTGCCCTTTACGCCTGAGTTGTGTAGGGATATGCACCCATGCTGGTGCACCAAATGTGTGCAGGTAACTCAGATCAGGCTTCCTGCCATGCCACATGGTGAATGGTATTTCACCAGTAGTTGAGTTAACAACGTTGTTCAATATGTTATTAGCACACATTGCAGCCTCCCCCCACACAGAATCAGGTAATCCAGAATCAGTTATCATTGTTCTAACCATTGCCTGTAGTGTCTGGCCTCTTCTCTCTATAAATGCGTTGTGTTGTGGTCTGTATGGTGCAGATTTCTTGTGCACTATTCCAGCTGCCTTTAATCTATTCTGGAATTTGCTGTTAACAAATTCCGTACCATTATCTGTCACCAAGGTTATCAGTTGCCGTTTAGTCTTTCTTTCTGCAAATTTTAACCAGTTGAAGAAATGTTGATATGTTTCAGTTTTGCTTTTCATTAGGTAGCAAAACCCATATCTAGAGTAATGGTCCATAATGCTCAGTATATATCGAGCACCCCCCATACTGGGTTTCTTTGGACCTATAATGTCTGCAAATACTACTTCTAAAGGTTCTTTAGTTTTGAAACCATTTAGCCTATTTGCAGGCAATATTTTACTCTTATCTTCACAGCAGACGTTACAATGCAAATATTTATCACAGGGTTTTAACCTTATTCCATCAGATAACTCTACTGTACGTTTTAGCATTTTAAAATTTACATGCCCCAAACGCCTATGCAATAAATGGATACATTCATTATGAGGCTTTATATTATTAAATACAGTCTGTGCCTCCCCTTTCTTACTATCATGTAAAACATATAAATGTTATGTCCCACCTTCAAAAATAAACAGATAAGGCTGAAAGCAGCAGTCCTCGCAAATAAAGGCAGCAACCAGGAATCTTCACTGATAACAGCCGCAGCCAGCCTCCACAAGATAGTCCAAGTTAACAGTTCCAATAAATCCAAGTCCCAACAAGATATTTCAGATTTAAATCCTCCAAGCCAAAGTCTTCGGTTCTCCTTGCAAACAATTTGTTCCCGACAGATTTGCAGAGTCATCCCTCTCCCTTTATAGAGCAGCAGCTAATTAGACTAATTACTGATCTGCCCTCCTCCTGTGCTCCCGTTGGTTTCTTCTCGTAAGGAGACGCCTGCTTCTGACATCCACCCAGCAATCAAACTAAATTATTACTTTCACCTGAAGACTCCATAAGTTCCTCATTATCAGCCGTTCCCGGCTGATAACCTGATTGAGAAGCAGAGGAGGTTGAAGGTTCAGGCCGATCCTGCAAATCAAATGTGTCCTCCCTTGTAACATTCTCATTCAAAACTGCAAGCAAAACTGTTAGGATTCCCTTTTGAAATTCAAACAGTCATTTCACGATCAAATCAAACTAAAGGGATTAACGTTCTCATTCAAAACTGCAAGCAAAACTGTTAAGACTCCCTTTTGAAATTCAACAGTCATTTCACAATCAAATCAAACTAAAGGGAGTAACGTTCCCTGGTTCTGACATCAATCCACGATCTAACAGTCATCAGATTCAAAGTTCCTAACAGGATTGGACCTTCCAATCACAACACTATCCCCCACCTCAGGGCCCGTCCCCCGAGTCTTACGTTCAGGATGTGGTTTTGAAGGGAATTCTGCATGATATCTTCGAACAAGGTCTGGGGCATGTACCTTGGCCACATCCTGCCAATATCGGATCTCCGTTTCATTTTCTACTCTTCCCACAAAGTACTGGAATCGTCCCTTTTTCCATCGTGAATCATAAATTCCAACCACTGTAGTATCTGTAACAGGTTCAGTGCGGGGCCTAGATGTGAAACATACCAGACCTAAGGCCTCCTTAAGGTCAGGTCTACCCTGTTTTCCTGACGAGCCAAGAGTGGTTTCAGGTACGGGTCTGCGGTTCCCTCTCCGATTGCAGGAATTAACAAAATGTCCCAGACCCCCGCAATAAAGGCACAAGCCTTCCTGGAACCGTCTCGAACGTTCCTGCACTGTTAAGCGAGGGCGGAGTGCTCCCAACTCCAACGGCTCCTCTGTCATAACTATGGGTTGGAAAACTCTCGGTGGCGTGGGTTGTGCACGAAAAAACGAAGATGGTTCCATACTGAGCCGTTTGCGTCCACGTTGCTGTAAACGAGCTTCAATTCGTAAGCACTGAACTATCAATGCATCCAAAGTTAAAGCCCTCTCTGCATGGACCAGCTCATCTTTGATGGCATCAGACAGGCCTTCCTGGAATGCAGCCATATGAGCGGTTCGTTCCAGTTGGAGTCCAAACACAGCACCGAAATTCTGCAACGTATTCCTGAAGGGAACGATTCCCCTGAGTAATGTCCCGTAACCGTCTATCCACAGTTTGTATCTTAATTGGGTTCTCAAACATAACCCTTATTTGTTGTAGAAAACCCTGAAAGTTATCCAATAATGGGCTATCTTGAATTAACAAGGGAGTAGCCCATTTGGCAGCCTGCCCAGACAAAAGGCTGAGAATGAATCCCGTCCTGGCCCGATCATTTGGAAAGTCTTCAGGCCTCAAGGACATAAATAATTGACACTGCCCCAGAAATGCCGGAAACATGTCCATTTGCCCAGAAAATTTCTCCGGCATGGATACTGGGCTTTTCCTCACAGGAGGGGCAGGGGGAACAGCAGCAGGGCTTGGTAAGTTGGAAACATAATTCAGCAATTGTGTTACCTGATTCTGAAGCGTCACATTGCTTTGCAGGAGCTGATTTATTTGCTGTTGCTGCTGCTCGATCAAGTTCTGCAACTTTTTTGTATCCATCTTGGTTTGATGATAGTTTTTCAGGCTTGAAAGCAAAAAATGTAATGTCTTACCTATAAACTCAGATGAGCAGACGAAGTTTCAAAACTCAAAATATTCAAACGTACACAACACCGAATTCAAAGGAATAAATTAACACAGATGTCCCGTCTTTTGGCAGACTTCCCGGACTCTTATCAGGCTAAATGGAAATTAATCAATTTTTTGGCAGATTTCCCGGACTCTGTCAGGCAACAAATTTTTTTCTGGTCTCACAAATACGCTGCAAACATATTCCTCTTCAACGGGCACACACCAGAGTTGATTTATAAGTCCATCTTACCTGAAAGATGGTTTGTTTTGGGTCGGGAACAATAATGTTATGTCCCACCTTCAAAAATAAACAGATAAGGCTGAAAGCAGCAGTCCTCGCAAATAAAGGCAGCAACCAGGAATCTTCACTGATAACAGCCGCAGCCAGCCTCCACAAGATAGTCCAAGTTAACAGTTCCAATAAATCCAAGTCCCAACAAGATATTTCAGATTTAAATCCTCCAAGCCAAAGTCTTCGGTTCTCCTTGCAAACAATTTGTTCCCGACAGATTTGCAGAGTCATCCCTCTCCCTTTATAGAGCAGCAGCTAATTAGACTAATTACTGATCTGCCCTCCTCCTGTGCTCCCGTTGGTTTCTTCTCGTAAGGAGACGCCTGCTTCTGACATCCACCCAGCAATCAAACTAAATTATTACTCTCACCTGAAGACTCCATAAGTTCCTCATTATCAGCCGTTCCCGGCTGATAACCTGATTGAGAAGCAGAGGAGGTTGAAGGTTCAGGCCGATCCTGCAAATCAAATGTGTCCTCTCTTGTAACATTCTCATTCAAAACTGCAAGCAAAACTGTTAGGATTCCCTTTTGAAATTCAAACAGTCATTTCACGATCAAATCAAACTAAAGGGATTAACGTTCTCATTCAAAACTGCAAGCAAAACTGTTAAGACTCCCTTTTGAAATTCAACAGTCATTTCACAATCAAATCAAACTAAAGGGAGTAACGTTCCCTGGTTCTGACGTCAATCCACGATCTAACAGTCATCAGATTCAAAGTTCCTAACAGGATTAGACCTTCCAATCACAACATATAAATATCCATTTAAAGCTGCAGTTACCTTTTTGTTATCTCTTTCAAGTATGCACTTATTATCCTTAAATGTAACTACATATCCTAGTTTATCTAATACTCTTACAGAAAGTAAGTTCATCTTTAACTGTGGTACATACAACATTTTTATATTCTGTTTTAAACATGGACAGTATGCAATACCTTCACCCTTGGCCTTGAGGTGCCAGCCATTCGCGAGTGATATATGTTGAGAGCTTGTAGACATTTTTATAAACTTTGTCTTATCTCTCGTGATGCAGTGGGATGCACCACTATCCACCACCCATAAATCACTCTTCACATCACAGTTGCTAAACGTGGCTAGTTCAAAGGATTTCTTTGGCTTCTTTACATTCTGGCTTTTTCCTTTTCTGCAGAATCTTGCCAAATGTCCTCTGCCTCCACAATTAAAACACTTTTTAATTGTGTATGCCGTTGAAGATAAATTCTCTTCTTCCGGGTGCTTTACTTTACTAAATTGGTTTCTTTCTAGCTTTGAAGATAATTTCTCTTCTTTATTAGGCTTATCTTCTCTCAGCTGGTCACGTTCAAACCTTCTTCTGGCTTCTTCTAATAGCCTGCCGGTAATCTCAGTTACTGATAAACTTTCTTTTGGCAATACTTCTAAAGCAGTCACAAAATCATCATAGCTTCGATCCAAAGAAGACAGTATGATGTATACTTGTTGCAACTCATTAAATATAAGCTCTTTTTCTTGTAATTCCTGAAAAATGCTTTTCATACAGTTTAAATGAGTTAACATGTCTCCATTCTTCTCAAGATGTGTTCTAAACAGCTTCCGTGTAAGATTGATATGAGCTCCTACACTGTCTCGAACATAAATCTTCTTGAGATTCTCCCAGCAGTTAGCAGCATTTTCCTCTCCACGGATATGGATCAGTTGCTGGTCAGAGAGAGTCAGACCTATGATGCATAAAGCCTGCTCATTCTTTCGTTCATAGTCTTGTATCTTTTTGGCATCCTCTTCAACATTAGGATCTAAGTTAGATACATCTGGTGGGTTTGTTATTATGTCCCACAAACCTTCTCTTCGTAGCAGTAAACTACATTTCATTGACCATGAAACATAGTTTGTTCCATCTAGTCTGGATATCATGGA
>NW_028262568.1:0-15727 GCF_049901715.1 Pseudonaja textilis | reverse complement strand
TGGGAAAATTTAGTTGCTGCCTAGACCTTTTGCTATCAGAAGCCTTTCAATAAAAGCTCCTTCTGGAACAAACTTCAGTTTCAAGAATCCTCCTTTCTTGGGAAGATTGGAAAGGTAAGACCTTACAGTACCATGAAAAAGAAAAACAAGAAATCCAAGAAGAAACCAGCAGGGCTGCACAAAGATCTCTCTGACAAATTGAAAGACAAAAACGACAAGTACAAAAAATGGAAAGAGGGACACTTAACTAAGGCAGAATATCAGCAGATAGCCAGAAGCTGCAAAAACCAAGTCAGGAAAGCAAAGGCTCAGAATGAACAAAGACTTGCAACTGTGGAAAGGGAACTTCATGAGGACAGTGGTGACACCCAAGCAGGAAAAGCCCAAAGGGAACTTCAGGCCAGCTATAAAACAAACTTGCATAGGAAAAGAGATTTGATAAAAGGTATTGAAAGAAGCCCCCTAGACAAAAGCCAAGTAATTAAGAAAGCTAGGGAAACAAGAAAAAGAAATCCCTTACAAACAAAAGGTCATGCCAAATCAGCAAAACAAATAGACAAAAGATACGAAATAAATCCCATAGCAGACAGGAGATTGCCACCAAGCAAATATAAGAAAACACTAGGATGAAACTGATAATCCAATCAAACCACCCCGCAGAGTTTACCCTCTGGCGGAAATGAAGACAACCCCCTGACAGGATTTAAAACATTAAGAAATACAAACACAAGCACTCACACACAAAAGGAGAAAAGGTATAAAAATCAGGAGTTTATTATACAAAGATGGCTAGCCCCAGGAACGCAGACTTCTTGCTATCTCTTGCCTTCCTGAAGAATAAACCAGCTTCCAAGTAGTTGTCTGTGTCCTTGCACTGGAGCCCTCCCAGCAGGAAAACCGAATCCTCAAAGGAAAGGCATTTTCCAGCCTTTCAACACAACAAAAGTCAAAGATAATAAAGTTTCTTCCAATATATAAATACCAAGAAAAAAATTAAGGAAACAGTCAGTCCACTAAAGAGAGAAGATGGCAAGGAAGTTGCAGGCAGCAGAGAGAAAGCAGAGCTGCTTAACTCATTCTTTGTACTGTCTTCACGCAAAAAGCCCAACCTACCAAAAACATAATCTTAAAAAATAGACTAGAAATAAAAAGTAAAATAAGCAAGAAAATGATAAGAGGACATACGTCTGATCTTGACAAATATAAATCACTGAATTACATCCCAGTGTGCTGAAAGAACTGGCAGGTGTTATCTCAGAACCAGTGTACCAAATCTTTCAAAAATCCTGGAGCACTGGGGAAGTACCTGAGGACTGGAAAAGTGGAAAAGTAATATAATTAAATAAATATTGTATTATAATTGTAATAATAACATAAAAAAGTAAGGATTTAAGAAATAAGATAGATTTACTTGTAACAAATGGCTTTAATTGACACTAATAGAAATGTACACTACTATGAAAACATTGCAAAAATGTGAGAACATGTTTCTCTTTTTAAAAATATATTCTTTTTTTAAAACTTTCAATAAACATTATTAAAAAAAAGCTGACACCAGCTAGAGCATAGAACAACTCAAAGGAGTAGTATGAGATTGGAAGATGTGGAGAGACCTGGCCTATAGAATTGTCAAGAGTTGGACACAACAGATAGGATAACATTATCATTCTTCTTTGTGTGGTGCCCTGCCAGAAGAACACACATCTAAGCAGGTGTGGGATGCTACCGGTTCTATAGAACTTGTACCTGTGAAGAGCAGCTGACACTGAACTGGTTCGGTGTTTGGCCCACCCGCCTGCCCAGGCTCTAGGCTGTCCTTTATTCCCTGATTTTCCCTCCTCAGCTGCTTTGCCCAGCATAGCTGAAGTTGAAAAAGCAGGAAACGTTGATTTTCAAACGCTGTGCACCTGAGCGCAGCGCTTATCAGCTGTCCAGGCGGCACAGCTGATGATTTCTTGAAAACACTTGAAAATGCTGCACACACAATTGCCCCCAGTTAGGAGAACCAGCAAATTGCTCCACTGGCTGGCCCCTCCCCTCCCCTCCCCACGCACTCATTCCTTACCTGGCATGTGAGCTATCCAACTTGCCTGGTTTGGTAAGTTGCTATTTTTCCTTCCCCCCCGCCCCCAACCATTAGCTGTTCTGCTCTGCCAGGAAATTTAGATTAGCTTGAAAGCAGGAAATCCTTGCATTTCTTGCTTTCTAATAATCTAAAAGCAGAGCTGAACCTTCCTTAGGACCGAAGCTTTTCAGTGCAGACTCAGGTAGCCGATTGCAGATAGATAGATCTCTTAATTAATCTGTGATTCTGTGAGCAACTCAATCTGCCTGCCTGCTTTGTCTGCTTTTGGGAAAAAGTTGCTCTTCTTTTAAATAAAAAAATATATCAATATTTACATACATGGTGCGTTGTGAGTTAATTTTGTGAGTTTGCTTGCTAGCAAATTTTATGTGACAGACTCAGAAAGCCAATTGCAGATAGATAAATCTCTAAGTGATTCTGTGATTCTGTGAGCAACTCAATCTGCCTGCTTGCTATGCCTGATTTTGGGTAAAAGTTCCTCTTTTTTAAATTAAAAAAAATCAATATTTACATAAATATTTGTAATATTTACATACAAGCCATGCCCATCCAATCACATGACCACCAATCCATGCCAGGTCAGCAAGCCACGCCCACCCAGTCACATGACCACCAAGCCACACCCACAAATTAGGCCATACCCACAGAACCGTTTGTTAAGAAATTTGAATCCCACCCCTGCTTAGGACCACAATTGAACCCAAAATTTATGTTGCTAAATGAGAAATTTGATAAGCGAGTTTCCTCTCATTTTATGTTTAAGTGAATCACTGCAGTTGTTAAATTAGTAACATGGTTGTTAAGTGACTGGCTTCCCCATGGACTTTGCTGAAAGTCAGAAAGTCACAAAAGATGATCCCATGACCCTGGGACACTGCAACCATCATAAAGATGAGTCAGCTGTTAAGCATCCAAATGTAAATCACATGACCATGGGGATGCTACAATGGTCATAAGTGTGAAAAATGATCATAAGTCACTTTTTTCAGTGCTGTTGTAACTTTGAGCAGTCACTAAGTGAACTGTTGTAAATTGAGGACTCCCTGGAGTGGAAATTTTGGCACTGTTAAAAACGTGTACTTTTTGTAAAATAAAACAATATATTCAGGCATATTTTACTAACGTTATAATTGTATAACCTTGTAATTATGTTTATTCATAGATTTTTTTCAAAAATAAATCTTTGTTTTAAATAAAATAAAAGGATTATAATAAAACTGAAGAGAAATAAAACAACTATTGATTTAAAAGGGGAACGTGAATATTTCTATTGGTATATATTATTATTCAATAAAGTTTTAACTTACAAAACATGGATAAATAGATGTAAGAGTACCTATATACATTAGTGAATGTACAGTTCCAAGTTTCCTTGCAGATTGCATTTTTTTTTTTAAATTGTCTTTTGGTATTGCAAAAATAAAAATTAAACCCTTTTACAATTTTCTCCAAAGCTATATTTATATTCCCATCTAATTTTAATTTATTTTTTTAAAAAAAATGACTGTTTCTTGATGACCAAGTGCATGCACATTATGGGGTTCATTTCAAATGTTTTTGCTTGTGCTGCAGATCCATTTATGTTAGATGTTAGATCCATTTTGTTAGATCTACCCTCTGATGGTTTTCTTTGATATTTCTTTTGGAAGGCCTCCTCATCTCAGCAGCTGTTTCAGAAGAGACTCAGTCACCTGTGAAAAGACCAATCAGCTTCCTGATGTCCTTATTTCTCTGCAGCAAAGACGGCACATAAGTGTAAGTAAGTTTTTTGCAAGTTTTCCTGTCTCCTGGCCAACTAGTCCTTTGCTTGATTTTTTATCTTGTGCAAATCCTACAAGGGGACAAGCCTAAGAAGTCAATGGACAGCTTCATGGACTGTTCAAAAGCTCCTCCAGACAAGGCTGATCCTGACATGTTTGAGAGCTGAAATAATTTATTCCAGGATCTGCTGCTGTGAACTTCAAATCACAGTTATCCCAAGCGTATACGGGGCACCTTATTTGAGCTTCAAAACCCAGACAGCCACTAGAGGACAGCAGACTAACTATTAACTCTTATTTATACAAGTAGCTTCTGCTTTTATACAGCCCAAGGGTGATATTGGTTTCCCATTCAGGGAATTAATCCTCCCTAAAGCTGTGATTTTCTCTAGCATAGACTGGAACTTTTTCCTGGGGAAACATTGTTTCAGAATATTTTGTTTGAAGAAAAATAATAATCCCGAAAACACTTGGCAGTTTGTGTACAACAGTATTGCACTTGGAAGAGTTGTAGGGATCCACTAAGAGTCAAAATACCCTGGATCAATTCTACCTGCATTCTCCTACTTAAACTACTTCAGCAACATACAACCATAGTTGTAATTATGCTAATATACTGTATTTCCAGATTCCCAGTTCACAATGCGAAAGAAAATTTCCTTGGCAGCTCAGGAATTTCTCTTTGTTGCAAGCAAAGCAACATGCATGTTTTGCCAACATGCACTGAAACCCTGAAGAGAGGATGATCTATCAATTTTGCCAACTCCTAGAACAGTGCAAGATTTTTTATTACATCGGGATCCATCCAACTCAGGTGTTCAGTGTTCTTTTTTGCATTCTGCTGTAGGTTGTTTGCTGTTCTCAGTGTTCTGTGCTTAATAGAAGATCATGCTGACGAGAAGTAGAAAGGTTAATGGCTCAACCTTCATATGAAATTATTTTGCAAGGAAGATGTTCTGGCTTTGATGCAACCAATGATTCTACTCACTGGTACATGACTCTGACAAATGCTTCTAGAAACTTGTAGGATTGCTTTAGAGTTTCAGATAAACATGCTTAGGGCTGAAACAAAACATTTGCAGCCATATGATGTGTGCCTAAAAATGGGCTTCATCTGCAGTATTTTATCTACTTGTAATTCAGCTGCATAATGAATCAACCTGGAAAGAGAAGACTATTCTCTATCCACTGAAAAAAGTAATGGTGGAAAAAAAAAGGGGGTAGCAATGTAGCATAATTGCTACAAAGCAACTGTATACCAGTGTTGGAAGAATTATCTTCTGGGTTCAGTTCCAAGTGGGGAAAAAGACACTGGAAACATGGTGGCTGTTTGGAAAGATGGTTTAATGGTGGACGGCACCACATAGCTTGCAGCTCCAAAGTGAAAAGGACAATCACATGCTTCAAGATGTTGGGTGAAGGAAAAGAAGGGCCAAGATGCTGGGAGACCCTTAGTTATATACTCTTCGGTTGGGCACCACCTTAGTGTTTCCTGTCCGTGTGTAAGAAATGTATCCCATTGGCTGTCATACTCCCTGGGTGGGGGTCTTAGCTAAATTTGTAGGCTTTGTCTGGACCACATGGCTTCACCTGAGTGCTGGCTGATGCAATCTTTCCAGGCCAGGTGGTGAGATGGGCAGAGGCCTTTGTTATGTAGAATACTCTGGCCTAGGCCTTAATGGCCTGCTCATTAACAAAGGTGGCTTCTAAGGTGAGTTTCTGCTTCTGAGTTTCTACTTCTCTTTTTAGGGGAAATATTCTGCCTTTTTAATATTTCCTAGAATATTTCATTTTTCTAGGAGAGGGGTGGGTGCTAACTTCCTACACCAGGAAGACTCGATATTAACAGATTAACGGAGTTGGAAGGGACCTTGTAGGTCATCTAGTTCAAGCCCCCACCCAAGCAGGAGACCCTACACCATATCTGACAGATGGCAGTCCAGTCTCTTCTTTTTTTTATAAAAAGAATTTTTATTTTTAAACAAACATAGGCAAACAAAACATAAAACTATCTTCCAGTTACATACAGTGTGTCGGTTGGTTACAACTCTTTTGCTTCATCTCCATAGTCCTCACTTATAATTTGTATAAATTCTCATATTATCCATCTAGTGTGTATGTGTGTGTGTGTGTGTGTGTGTATGTATGTATGTATGTATATATATATATATAACATTATTAATCATTTATTTGACTATAACTATTTATTCCATCATTTTATGCGAGATACTCAATGTTTTGGATTAATTTATATTATAGCATTCATTACCTCATCATTCAATAGTAATACATCCTTATGTTATATTCTCTATAGTTCTATTATCTTTATATGATAAAGTTATCTAAGATATATCATTTCCATATTTTTTTTCTAACCATTGATAAAATAAATCCCATATCTTGTAATATTGTTTATCTTCTTGTTCTCTAATTTCAAATGTCAATTTACTCATTTCAGCACATTCCATTATTTTCTTAATGACTTCCTCCTATGTTGGTATTTTCTCATTTTTTCAATTTTTCGCAAACACAATTCTGGCTGCTGTTAATACATTTACAATCAAATATTTCAATTCTCTACTGTATATCTCTGGTACAATACCCAATAAAAATATCTCTGGTTTAAAATCAATATGTCTTTTTGTCATTTTTTCCAACCATGTGTGGATTGTAGTCCAGTATCTTTTCACCTCTATGCATGCCCACCACATATGGTAAAATGAGCCTGGTATCTGATGACATTTCCAACACTTTTCAGATTTGTTCTTAAACATTCTTGCTATTCAAGTCAGGGGTAAATGCCACCAGTAAAACATCTTTTTTTCAAATTTTCTTTATATGCTGTTGACATTGTTGTTTTATAATTTTGAGACCACAATTTTTGCCATTTCTCTGCAGTCCAGTCTCTTCTTGAAAGCTTCCAATGATGAAGCTCCCACAACTTCTGAAGGTAAGCTTTTCCATTGGTTTTTCTCCTTATTTCTAGATCGAATCTCTTGCAGCCCCCAAAGCCAATGCTATCCTAAATTGCATTAAGATGGATACAATCAAGGTCAAGTGAGGTACTAATACCACTCTATAAAGCCCTAGTAAGACCACACCTAGAATACTGCTTCAAGTTTTGGTCACCACGCTATAAAAAGTATGTTGAGCCTCTAGAAAAAGTGCAGGGAAGAGCAACCAGGATGATTAGGGGACTAGAGATGAAAACATATGAAGAATGGTTACAGGAACTGGGCGTGGCTAGTTTAGTGAAGAGAAGGACCAGGAGAGACACGATAGCAGTGTTCCAATATTTGAGAGGCTGCGACAGAGAGGAGGGGGTCAAACTATTTTCTAAAATCTAAAGCACCTGTAGGACAGATAAAGAATAATGGATGGAACAAGGATTTTGAACAAGATTTAACCTGGAAGTAAGGATAATTTTTCTGACAATGAGAGCAATCAACCAGTATGACAGCTTGCCTTCAGAAGTTGTGGGAGCTTCATCACTTGAGACTTTCAAGAAGAGATTGGACTGCCGGGAGAAGGCGGAGCCACGTCGCTGCGATACAGCTGCAATCTCGGGGCTCCGAGATCACAGCTGATATCTTTGCCCCTGGTCGGTCCTAATGGACCTAAACCGTCCCGTAGAGACGGTGATAGTAAGGGGTGCATTCTGCTGATCCCAGGGACATCGCAAAGTCCCTGGTTGATCCAGAAGAAGCCCTTTTACCATCGGCGGAGAGGCAGCCATTAAGCTGCTGAAGCTGTGACAGCTCCGGAAGGAAGAGACAGAAAGAGAAAGTGTATCAGCTGGTGAGAATTTTCTTTTTTTTTTTATTCGGGACTTAAGAACACTCTAAAATGAGAAGAATCCTGTAAGACTTTGGACAAAAACTGATAAAATTGACTTAGCGGCGATTTTTTACAGAGAATGTCAAACTGAGCCTTGGCTTTTTACTTTTACTTTTGTTTTCGCTGAACTTCTATTGCAATCTAGTAACTGTAACTAGACTGTTTTTTTCTCTTATATTTATCTAATTTTTTTTCTTTTTCTCTCCCTTTTGACTCTTAATAGTTTTGTTTTAGAACAGAGGCTCCCTTTAGTAATTTTTTTTCCTTAAATATTTATATATACATGTATATTTCCTTTTATTTATCAGGCTTTTTCTGGGAAAGAAGGGGGAGTGGATTAAAGAAACTTTGTAACACTGCCAACTAGAGGCTTGAAAATACTTTATTGGAAGCTGAGAGGACTGTGAAGAAATCCTTTCTCAAGGACACTGGAACTTGATAAGATAGAGGGAAGAACACTGGAGAATATTTTAACAGGTGTTCTTTGGAACTTCTATTATTAATTGTGTACTTGAAGCTTGGCTTTGGAATTCGTGGAGAAGCCATAATAAGAGCCTTGGATAACTAAATAAGATGCAGTGTGTTTTCATTTTTTATTTACTTCTATGGTTATTTTTTTTATTTTTTGAGACCTCCTAATTGGATTAAGGTGTGAAGAACCTGAAGAATTCTTTTTTCTTCTTCTTTTTTCTATTACTGCTTTTTAATATTATTGGGTTTTACTCTTTTTTTCTTTTTTTTAATTTTTATTTTTGAATTATAATTGACTATCCTACAATAGGATTAAGGTTTAGAAGAACCTGAAGAATTTCCTCCTTTTTCTTTTTAATTTTCTTTTTCTCCTTTTCTTTTTAATTCTGGACTCTTTATTTTTTATTGGCTTTTTTATGTTTTTCTTCTTCCCAATTGGATTATAATTGGCTATCTTATTAATTAGATTAAAGGAGCTTAAAGACCCTGAGTTATTTAAATGAGTAAGAAAACTTTACCTTCTGGCAATTCAACTTCTGCTCCTGCTTCTCCATCAACTGGAGGACGACTATCAATAATGGCAAAGCAAGATAAAGTACAAATGGACCTAGCGATGATTATACAAGGAACACAAGAACTTAAAAAGAGTATTGAACAAAGAACAGAGAGTATTGAACAAAGAATTGTGAAGACTGATGAAAAAATTGAAAATTTTCAACAAATGATGGTGAAATATGAGGACAGACTCCAAAAAATTGAAGAGAAAGACAAAGAGATGAGACAATTGGAAATATCGTTAGCAAATTAACAATGGTTGAACAAGACAAAACTGGGATGTTGAAGTGGGAGATGGATAGGTCAGAATTTCATCTCAGATTTCAAAATATAGAGGAAGAAAAAGGACAAGACTTGGTGGCTGTAATGATAGAAATCTTGGCTGGAGCTTTGAGGATAACAGAGGAAAAGATGATGGATGGAGTAGATGAGATATACCATGTCTTCACAAGATATGCGATGAGGAATAAGCTACCAAGAGAGGTCCATGTCAGATTTACTAAAAAGACTATTAAAACACAAATACTACAAGTGGCAAGAGATAAGGCATTGAAATATAAAGACAAAGAGATTGTGGTTTTAAAACAAGTGCCCAGAAGAGTGAGAGAGATGAGAAGAGAATATCGATTCTTGACCAAAAAGTTATTGGAAAAAGAGGTGAATTATAGATGGTTGATCCCAGAAGGATTAATGTTCATATGGCAAGAACAGAGACACAGAATCGACTCAATTGAGAAAGCAGAAACATTCTACAATGAATTTTTTGGAAGAAGAGAAATAGAGACAGAAAAAGAGATTATCTTGACTGAACCCCAAGGGGACCAAATGGGAATGGGAAAAGAAGAAGGTGCGGCAGGTGGACAAATGGAGACCAAAGAACAACGTGAAGTAAGATCTACAAGAGCTGTCAGACATAAATATAAAATATAATCATGGAGGAAAAAAAAATTATTTCCATGAATATAAATGGATTGAACTCAGCTACCAAAAGAAGAAAAACTTTCCATAAATTAGAGAAGTTAAAATTTGATATAATTTGTTTACAGGAAGTACATATTAAAAAACATCAACGATTATTGGTACGACCAAAATTTGGGAAAATTTTTACTTCCTTGACTAACTGTAAGAAAAGAGGAGTGGTCTTGTACATTAAAGAAACTATTGCAGCAAAATTTATTTATACTGATGAAGACGGAAGAGTATTAATGGTTGAAATAGTGGATAACAATACAAAAACACTCCTGGTTGCAATTTATGCTCTGAATGATAAGCAAGAAGAATTTTATAAAAAGGTACATATGAAAACAATTGGACTGGACTATATCAATATAGTTATGATGGGAGATTTCAATGTAATTGTAGATAATAAATTGGACTATACAGCGACAGCATCAAGACAAAACAGAAAGACTCTCCCTAAATCCTTTTTCAAAATGATAGATGAATTAAATTTAAAAGATATATGGAGAGAAAGAAATGGCAAAACTCAACAATATACTTTTTATTCAAATAGACATTTATCATGGTCCAGAATAGATATGATTTGGACTTCATCAGAATTAATATCTAATATTCAAGAAATAAATATTGAAACAAGTATATGGGCAGACCATAATCCAATGACAATTAAATGGAAAGGACAAAAAAGAAGATCTAGATGGACATTAAAGTTGTTCAAATACTTTTTAAGTCTTTCCGCTAATATTGAAGCAAAAATTTTATAATCTGCATTTAATAAGGAAATCGGTCTATAATTCTTAATTTGAAGTAAATCCGCCTCCTCTTTTGGAATAAGTGTAATATAAGCCTCTGACCATGTTTTAGGTGTTATCTTTTTTAACATGACTTCATTCATAACCTCTAAGAATGGAATACACAATGATTCTTGAAAGGTTTTATAAAATTCTACAGGAAACCCATCTGGACCTGGTGCCTTTCCATTATTTTGTTTCTTAAGTGCTTGGCTTAACTCCATCATTGTTATATTACTTCCTAACATTTCTTCAGTCTCTTTAGGAATCTTAGGTAAATTTGCATTCTGCAAATATTGTTTAACTTTCTCCTCATCAATATCTTCTTTCTTATACAAATGTTTATAAAAGTCATAGATAATTTCTTTTTTTCTCTTTGCTGCCATGACAAGTTTTACCTTGGTCATCTATTAACTGCAATATTTTCCTCGACTCTTTCTCCTTTCTTAACTTATATGCTAGCCATCTACCTGGCTTATTTGCATCTTCAAAATAGTTCTGTTTAGCGTTCCTAATTTTCTGTGCCAGTTCTTCTTTATCTATTAAATCCATTTTATGTTTAGCTATATCCAGTTTCAATTTAACGTCTTTTTTCTGTGGCATTTTCTGCAGTTCTTTTTCGAGTCTTTTATATTCATCCTCCAAGGCTTTGAAAACTTGCCTTTTCCTAATATTCTTTTTCTTGTATAGTCTATTATCAAGCCTCTGGCATAAGCCTTCATTGTATCCCAAACATTCTGTATTGAGGTGTCTTCTTTTCTGTTTTCTTTAAAGAAAAAGGCCAATTCTTTCTCCATCCATTGTGTGAATTCTTTCTCCTTTAAAATAGTATTATTTAACGTCCATCTCGATCTTTTTTTTTGTCCTTTCCATTTAATTGTCAATGGGTTATGATCCGCCCAAGTGCTTGTTTCAATATTTACTTCTTGAACGCTAGACATTAAGTCTATTGAAATCCAAATCATATCAAGTCTGGACCATGATAAATGTCTATTTGAGTAGAAAGTGTATTGCTTAAGTTTAGCATTTCTTTCTCTCCACATGTCTTTTAAAGTTAATTCCTCTGTCATTTTAAAAAAAGATTTAGGAAGAGTTTTTCTATTATACTTTGCTGTTGTTGCAATATAATCAAGTTTATTGTCCACGATTCCATTGAAGTCTCCCATCATAATTATATTAACATAGTCCAATCCAGCCATCTTAATATGTAATTTTTTATAAAATTCTTCCTGTTTATCATTCGGGGCATAGATTGCAGTCAAAAGTATCTTTCTATTATTGTCCATTATTTCCATCATTAACATTCTCCCATCTTCATCTGCATAAATCAGTTTTGCTGGGATAGCCTCTTTAATATATAAGACCACCCCTCTTTTCTTACATTGAGTCAAAGAGGTAAACAATTTCCCTAATTTTGGTTGTAATAACAATTGTTCATGTTGCTTTTTAATATGTACTTCTTGTAGACAAATTATATCAAATTTTAGTTTCCTTAATTTATGGAAAATCTTCCTTCTCTTGGCAGCTGAATTCAGTCCGTTTATATTCATTGTAATCAGTTTTTTCTCTTCCATGATTATATTTTGTATTTAGATTTAACCACTCTCGTGGGTCTTGATTCACGCTGGTCTTTAATATCCACTTGTCCCCCTACTGCACCTTCTTCTTTTCCAATCTCCATTTGTTCCTCTTGGGATTCAGTTAATGGAACCTCCTTTTCTGCCTCTCCTTCTCTCTCTCCAAAAACTTCTGCATAGAACAGTTCTGCTTTCTCAATTGAATCAATTCTATGTCTCTGTTCCTGCCACATAAACATCAATCCTTCTGGGACCAGCCATCTGTAAGTCACCTCCTTTTTCAATAACATTTTGGTCAAGAATCGATATTCTCTTCTCATCTCTCTCACTCTTCTAGGTATTTGTTTTAAAACCAAAATTTCTTTACCTTTGTATTTCAATATCTTCTCTCTTGCCACTTGTAATATTTATGTCTTCATGGATTTTTTAGTAAATCTAATATGGACTTCTCTAGGCAGGTTATTTCTCATCGCATATCTTGTAAAAACTCGATATATCTCATCTATTCCATCCATCATCTTCTCTTGTGTTATCTCCAACGCGTCCGCCAAGATTCCTACCATTATCGCAGCCAAATCTTGTCCTTTTTCTTCTTCTATGTTTTGGAATCTAAGATAGAATTCTGATCTATCCAACTCCCACCTCAACATCCCACTTTTTTCTTGTTCAACCACTGTTAGTCTATTATCAATATTTCTAATCTTCTCCTCTCTTCGTTTGCCCCCTTCTTCGACTTTTTGAAGTCTCTCCTCATATTTTGTCATCATCTGTTGAATACTTTCCACTTTTTCCTCCATCCTCCCTGTTCTTTGTTCAATAGTATCTATTTTTACCTTAAGATCTTGTATTCCTTGCATAATCATCTGGAAAGATACTCTTTCTTGTTCTTTTTCTTTATCTTGCTTTAACATTGTCTGGATTGAACGCTGTCCAGATGGTGGAGAGGCAGAGGTAGACACAGAGGCACCCGAAGGTATAAGTTTCTTACTCATTTTAAATGGTTCCAGCTCTTCGAGTTCTTTCAAATTTTAATCCAAAAAAAAAAAAAAAAAGTAGCCAATTATAATCCAAAATGAAAAGGCCAATAATAAAAAAGAATCAATAATGGGAAAAAAAGAAGAAAAACCTAAAAAAGAAAAAAGAAAAGAGCAGAAAGAAAAAAATTCTTCAAATTCTTCCTGACCTTAATCCAATTAAAAAGAAAAAATAATAATCCACAAAGGAGAGTAAAAAAAAAAAAAAAGAATAAAAACCCAATAATAATAATAATAAACAAGGTCAAAGCCAAAAAGAAGGAAAAGAGAAAAAGAGAGAAAAAACAAAACAAAAAACAAGAAGAATAAATTTCTTCAAAATCCCCCACCTTAATCCAGGAAAAAAAAAAAAGAAATCTCAATTGAAGAAAGAAAAAAGAAATAGTCCATTGATATACATTAAAAAGAAAAGCAAAATCCAAATAGAAAGGAGAAAAAATAAAATAAAAATAAAAAATAAAATTCAGAGGCTTCCCTTTGAAAATAAATCAAACTTAAAAAAATAAAAACCTTGATGCTGGTGGAGGGGGTGGCGGAACTAAAGAAAAGAATTTTAAAAAAAGAAAGTAAACAGCAATACACTGCACTCTATTTAATTGTCCAAGGCTCTAATTATGACTCCCTTCTCTTTCCCACGAGCTTCAAAGCTAAGCCATAAATATCCAGAAAGACACCTGTAATAATATTCTACAAGCGCTTTCCTCTATCTTATCAGAAGATGTCCTTGAGAAGAGTTCTTGTCAAGTAGAATATTTCCAAGCCTCTAGTTGGCAGTGTTACAAAGTTTCTTAGTTCTCACTTTCCCCCCTCCTCTCTGAACAGCATAGAAAAAAAAAGAAAAGCCGGCAAGCAATACACAAGCCTATAAAAGCGAATAAAAAAATAAAAAATAAACAAAGGGAGCCTCTAGCCTAAAAAAGAAAAATCCAAAGGAAGAATAAAACATATAAATATAAAAAGGAACAGTCCAGTTATCCAGTAAATAGCAATAAAGTCCAGAAGCCAAGAAAAAAAAACAAATAGAATTCTCTCTTTGACGTCTCCCTTAAAAAAAACGCCGCTTGGTCGATTTTGTCAAAAAAAAAATCACACAGGTTTCTTCTAATAATCAGAGCGAACTTTCAAGACTCAAAAAATTAAATAAAAAAAAAGTTTCTCACCCAACCGACAGACTCTCTCTCAGACCCGTTCTTTCTGGAGCCGCCAGCAAGAAGAGCTTCACCCGGGTCTTCCAGGGATTTTGCGATATCCCCGGAGTCCTCAGGGTACGCTCTTCACGATAGCTGTCTCTACGGGACAGCATGGGTCCGTTTGGACCGGCTGATAACGGAGATATCGGCTGCAATCGAGGAGCTCGATTGCAGACCGTATCGTCACGGCGCAAGCTCCTCCCATCTCCAAGATCTAGATGGACATTAAACAATACTATTTTAAAGGAAAAAGATTTCACACAATGGATGGGCAAAGAATTGACTTTCTTTTTCAGTGAAAATAAAAAAGAAGATACTTCAATGCAGAATGTTTGGGATACAATGAAGACATATGCGAGAGGATTAATAATGGACTATACAAAGAAAAAGAATATTAGGAAGAGGCAAACTATTAAAGCTTTAGAAGATGATTACAAAAAACTGGAAAAAGAATTGCAGAATATGCCACAGAAAAAAGATATTATTTTTATAAACCTTCTTAAGATAGATTTGGTATGATCTTATGATTCGTTGCAAAATAAAGTAAATTATAGTTATCTCGTTAAAGTATGAATTAATAAAATTATAGTTAAATGATTTCTTAGTAATGATACTAGGTTATACAATTGTTGATTGATAATATGAGTTATTATGTAATATAACTACATTAGCATTTAGGAAACGGATGCACAAAAAAAAATGGTAAACCAACCAATACACTGTTTGTAAATCTATGAAGGAGGATGATGTTTTTATGTTTTATGTTGTATGTTTTATGTGGTTTTGTTTGTTGTTAAAATAAAAAACCTTTTTTTTTTAAAAAAAAGAAGAGATTGGACTGCCATTTGTCAGAAATGGTATTGGGTCTCCTGCTTGGGTGAAGGGTTGGACTAGATGACCCACAAGGTACCTTCCAACTCTGTTAATCTGTTAAGATCCCTTAAGCCTGGTTTCACCCAGTCTATATGTGTACTTTTGGTTTTCCTTGCCTAAGTGTAAGATTTTACTTTTCTCTACATTGAATTTCATTTTGTTAGATAGGACCCAGTGTTCAAGTTGGTCAAGATCCATCTGGATCTTGAGCCTATCAATTACGGTGTTGGCTATTCCTGCCAACTTAGTATCATCCACAAATGTGGTAAGTCAGTGGTCCCCAACCTTTTTTGTACCAGGGACCAGTTTCACGCAGAAACACTTTTTCAAGGACCGGCGGGGGGTGGGAGACATTTTTCAAGGAGGGGGAGGGGAGGAGTCCGAGTTTGGTGGTTTGCTTGCAGGCGCTTCATTACCTAACTAGATAACATCTGATGTTGTTACCTAGTCGGGTAATAAAACGTCTGCCAGCAAACCACCAAGTTCAGGGAGGCTCAGGACAAGTCCCTGCAGGATGGCTGAGAAGCCCTGCCTCTCAGCCCTGCCTCCCTCAGCCTCATTCCTCAGGTGTCTGCCTCGTTCCTCTCTCAGTC
>NW_028262567.1:0-15807 GCF_049901715.1 Pseudonaja textilis | reverse complement strand
CAAATAAACTTTGTGGCTAGAAGAACATATGAAAGTATATTTATTTTTTATTATAGGCCTTCCATGATTCCTTATGGACTCTGTCAACTGAGGGTTGAAGATTTATTCTCCAAGCTTATGGGTTGGTTTCCAAATATTTCTTTTCCAGGCTAGGTAACATCTTTAGCAGAGTTTAGGCAATTTATTCATAAGCCAACCCACAAGCTCAGAGAACGAAACTTCACCATCATCCTACACCCAAGCTACAGATATTCACCATTATTGAAACTCTGTCAACTATTAACTGACTGAAAAGGGCATTTCTTGCAATGGCAATTTCTCTCACCAGAGAACAGAAGGCAAGTAGCATGAAAGATCTGCATCCACCCATTTTAGGATACTAATACTCATATGAAATATTAATCTATCTATCTAATCTAATGTAGGTATTTCAGTGACTATGAGCAGTTTATGGCTATTTATCAATTTATTTCAATATTTGCTCTGGGTCAAGTTGTGCTATAGCCCCCCCAACCCTTCTTTAAGGATTCCATCTGCTTAGTGGAAGCAGTTACACTCTTAAACTCCCTCAGCAATGTCTAGTGACTCTGAGGTTGAGCAGCTGATCCAGTGGAACCACCGACTCTAAGTCCCATTCAGCACATAGAGAGACTGATGAACTGCAATAGAAGAGACTTCTATATTAGAAGTGTCCACTCTAAGGCAGACATGGGACTTACTATTTTTGAATTGTGCCCCAATGGAAGTATGAATTGACACCTCTCAAGTGAGCTGTAGGTTTCCGTGAACATCCCTTTGGAGCTGTCCAGCTTGGGAGATCTCCAGCAGCACTGCAAAAAATGATTCACCCTCGCCTTTTCCCAAAATGAATGGGAGTTTAATATTATAACTCAAAGGAGAAGGCTGAGAAGGGTTTCTTCACTAAAAGTCTTCAAACATGGATGATCAGAAATGCTCTACAGGATCTTACACTGAACCATATCTTCCAAGCCTATAATTCTATGACCAGGAACTAGTATTGCTTTACAAAGCAGCTTCAAGATGTTGTTTCACCTGAAGCTTCATTGAAAGCTGAGCATTTTTTCAAAGTTTCACAAAAGCCTAATTAATAATGTTGACACTGTATCTAACTTGGTTTCTGAAACAGGAAACATGTCTGCAAACTGTCTCACTGCATCCAAATATTATTTAACAAAAAGAATAATTAGTACTAAATGACACAGTTTCCATTTCTTGTTGATTCCTTCAGTATATTGATGTATTTACAAAAAAAGAGCATAAGCGAAACTATTTCAACTGTGATAGGAAATCAGAGACACTTTCTCCAAAAATCCAGAGATGAAAAATTCAAATTTTTTAAAATGTATCCATCTAGTTTTCCAAACATATTCCCTTGAGATAGAAAATCTATATATAGTCACTTTGGTCAAGTAAAGCCAGGAGCTAAAAAGACAAAGTCAAATGAGTTTCAGTGCAAAATGAAAAAGGAAACAGCAGGTTCCATCTGAAACAGTGAATCCAGCATAGATGCCAATATAGAAAAAAGCTTGGACTTTTAAATCATGCTTCCTCAAATGTTCAGTCTGTTCCCCCACCCCAAAATAATTTAAATAATAGTTGAAAATAATTTCAACTATTAGATGTCTGTTTAGTCTCTTTTTATTTGACCTTACCCAGATTCATATATTTTATAAAGTAAACACACTTATTTCTACTTCGTTGTATTTGAATTACTTCTCTACTAGCAGTAAATGCTTTGTTACCTATCCCCCATTTCCTAGGAGTACAAGGAAGGTGAAAATAACCCAGCAACTCTGTTAAATAAATTATATTTAAGAGTTGTGTTTGTTTTAATCTGTGTCTTTTAGAAAACTGAAATATGCATAAATTATTTGAGTAATATTTAGTGCTTGTGAAGCCTGCAAGTCTCCACAGCAATAGGAAGAAGAAGAATATGGTATGATTTTTTTAAAAAAAAAAATCCTACAGATTTTTAATCTCTCTGTGTTGTGATATTCATTTATTCATTTATTGGTGCTTTCAAATCAATTGCCCCAGCTATTTTCTTGGCAACATTTTCAGAATCATTTTGCCATTGCCTCCTTCTTAGGGTAGAGAGATGACTAGCCCAAAGTCATCCTACTACCCTGTTTCTCACAAAATAAGGCCGGGCCTTATTTTATTTTTTTGAGCCCCCCAAAAACAGCTAGGACGTCTTTTCAGGGTGAATTAATTCTCCCCACCCCCGTGCACCACTGCCGTCTCCAACAACAGCATCTGAGTGACTCCCGCTTTTCCCCATCCTCATAACAACAGGGGAAAAAAAGATTTTGAGATACCTGGGAGTGCCACGCACTGCATTTTGGTTTAATCCCAAGTGGCTGGGTGGGCATGAGAAGAGCGGAGCGAGCGTCTCCTCTGCTGCTACCCTTGGTACTCCAGCCTCAGGCTCTGCAAGTTTGCAAAGGTCCCAGTGCGTAGCCCATTCCTGCATTCCAAGCACCCAGGCCAAGCTGCAGCTGTCCCTCTCTCACCAGCGCCATCTCTGATAACAGCAGCAGCAGTGGTAGGAACTGTGGAAGCGTTTCAGCCACTTCTCGGGTGGGGGAACCACCTCAGTAACTTCCATGGTTCCCGCTGCTGCTGCTGCTGTTATTGGAGACAGCGCTGGTGAGAGAGGGACAGCTGCAACTCAGCCTGGGCACTTGGAATGCAGGAACGGGCTGCCCACTGGGACTTTTGCAAGCTTGCAGAGCTCAAGGCTGGAGCACCAAGGGTAGCAGCAGCAGAGACGCTTGCTCAGCTCTTCTCACGCCCACCCAGCCATTCGGGATTAAACCAAAACGCAGTGCGCAGTGCTCCCAGGTACCTCAAAATGTTTTTTTTCCTGTTGTTACGGGGATGGGGGAAAAGCGGGAGTGACTCAGATGCTGTTGTTGGAGACGGTGCTGGCGAGAGAGGCGCCAACACCAGTGGGAACCTTGGAAGCTACGGAGGTCTGAGAAGTGGCTGAAATGCTGCTGGACATCCATGTCAACGCCACCCACCTGCTGACCCGGGTAAGGGAGGGGTAAGGGAGCCCTCCATGCTCCACCATGATTGGCTGTTAGAAGCAGCTGATGGCGAGGTGTAGCTGCCTGCGCAGCACTCCTAATGGCAAGTTCCCCCCTTGCCTTCCCCCCCCATGTTTCGCATGTTTTAAACTAGGCCTAAATTTGGGGGGAGGGGCTTAATTTCATTTTATGCCTAGAAAACATGCTGGGTCTTCCTATTGGGGGGACAGGTTGTTGGAGAAACACAGTAGCTTTTCAGCTAAGTTAGAACTGATGGTCTCTCCTCCTTTCTAGCTTGGTTTCTTTAATCACTATAACACTTCCACTTTTAATTAAATATTATTATTTCTAATTTTCATTAAGGCCATTGTTTTACAGAACTGCATGTTATTATTCAACCTTTAGGATTTTTTTTAATTGCACTATATTTGTTGATTAAACAATCTGATTGTCATGGACTATATGGATAACTTAAGGGGAAATAAAGGGAAGAGATGCTGCTTAGAAAACCACCAGTGCTCCTGTGGCTTAATGGTCAGAGAAAGAAATTTAGGAAAGACCCACCTAATGGATCAAGCGGTTAAAAATGGTGAAGGAATTTTGTACTTTCAGACTTGCAAGATTTTGCAAAGGAGCCCTAATAGGGGACTGGTTAAAGTGCAGTATTGCAGGCAAATCCTGTCCACAGCCTGGAGTTTGATCCTAACAGGGCTCAAGATTGTCTCAGTCTTCCATTGATAGAAATGAGAACCCAGATTGTTTAAGACAATATGCAAATAATGATTCTACATCATAAACTGCCAAGTGTGTGCTTTAAAAATACTCTGGGACAGTATACAAGCCTAAATGTTATTGCTACTGCTATTCTGTAAATGCTGATTTACAATAAATTAGGTCATCCAGTCTAGTACTATTCCATAGGTGATACTTTTAAAAATTACAATAAAATTAAAAACACAAAATTCATATATTGAAATAATATAATTAATATAAATAGGATAGATATTTAAAATTATAAGCAAAATTACAGCAAGGCTAGCTAGGGAATTCTGGAAATTGAAGCTCATACATCTTTAAGCTATCAAGGTTGGGCAACACTGCTATATAAATAGTATGCTTGTCAGTTTTATAACATTTAAGACACTGAAATAGTCCTCAAAATTTGGATTTTAATTTAGAATGCTTCATTTTCATAGAAAAAGAATGTAATGAATATGGATGTGTGATCACATAAAATCAATCTCTATTATTTATTTTCATGAACATTTAGCATCCTGATTTTGGAAGGTTCCTAGGGCAGCCAATCAAAAGGCTTAGTAGCCAAGTCTTTTATTCTTAATGTATTTTCTTAGAAACAGAAGGAAACAGTAATTGAAAACATCAGAAATAAACTACAAATACGCATTGAGGCCTGTGAAACTCCATGAATTAGAAAGTGCAATTGATATAAAAGACACACAAATGTTATAACCATGAGATATTTCTTACATGTGTACAGAAATATATCTGCATTCTCCATGTATTGATGCCCAATCTTATAAAATATATTGATTTCTTTCTTCATCTCTCTTATATATTTCATGAGTACATATAATAGAGATTTCATTATTCTTATAATGAAAGCAACAGTATAATAAAAGCAACAGTATATGTCCTGTTGGCTATACAGAGACATCTTCATTCCTGCTATCACAGGAAGATTGAGTGAAATTGCCGGCAGCCTGTGCAGATGGCAGCAGAATTGGACATTGGGGAAGAATGCAGACCAGTCTGGGAGTCTGAAGAGGACTTGGACAAGGGTCCTGTGTCTGATACAGAGATGGGGCCAGCACCATCTGGGAGTTATGTGCTGACATCGGAGCCTCCAGAACCTGGCAGAGTGAAGCAAAGGAACAAGGGAGCCCGTTTCCAGTGTGCATGCAGCTAGAGCTGCCAGAAGACAAGAGCAGCTAAGACAAAAGGGGTGACTCGGGGGTAAGGCTTGGAGGTGATTGCCCCTTCCATAAGGTATAAAGGAAGTGCGAAGGTAGGAAAACCTTTGCAGGAAGCAAAGTTGTTCACTCTGATTGGTTTGGACTCTGAAAGCTCTGTGGTGAATTTGTTCTCTGGTTTTGGAAAGACTAATTGGGACTTTAGTCATTGTGGCAGCACTTCAAGTAAGATAAGGTGCGTTCTTATCAGACATCTTATGAAGAACTTTGGCAGACGTCCCTGGGGCTAATTGTAACCGGTTAAAACTTATTCCAAGCTGTGAATGACAGTAATTCATAACCACTGAACTAAAATAAAAGGGTTTTGGATTCTATGTGTGTTTGTTGGTATCTCAGGAAGCCTTGGTCAGAACAGAAATGCTAATAAGAGATACCAAATTCAGTAAATAAAGACTTTATGTTCCAATGCATAAATAAGTTCAAGACAGTCTGACCATAATTCTGAATGATGTCATGTTATTGTGTTCCTTTCCTAAATTCTTAACTGCATTCCAAGTTGTCATTCTAGATAGTGAACTGATCCATCATGATTACCATCCCAAAGTCTCAAGTCTAGTAAACCAAATTTGTTCTGTAGCTTTCATAGACAAAGACAAGTGCATCTAAAAAAAGAGTCACAGATGAGATGCAGGATGGAGACCTAATTCTACATTGGGCCAGTAGATCCAATTTGCTATTTATTTCTAAAGATTTATAGTTTGTTTATCAGATTTTATTCTTCTCCTCATATTATCATATGTTAAATGTATCATTTTTAAAATTTATCTGGTATCTAATCCCAATATATTTGGAATAACAATGTATCAAGTTCATTTAGCCATGCCAGTATTAGAGCTATAAAAATATAGTATGAGTTAAAGTTTGATTAAACAAAAAGGCAGTTGTTTTTATTTACTGTATATGTTTATTTTTTCAAATAGTGAATGCCCAAACATCTTAATGCAATAATCAAGGTTTCTAAGCAGTTTGCTGGCTATCTTACTGGTTTGTGTGGTTTTAGTAACTTTACAAAATCAAACATGGAATAATACATAATTTAATACTAAAACATATTATTTGGAAATATTACCTTTTCCTATCTGATATCCTTTAGATATACTGAAACATGCTTGCTTCCACATCATATATATTTAAATTAGATATGCTGGATTATTGCCCCAACCCACCTTCTCTTTCCTGAAGATGATAAGAATTACAGTCCAGCATCAGCCTGAAAGGCCCTTGCTTGTACAAGACTTCATTAAATAAAGTTCATACTATTTGTAATTGATGTTAATTATATTGAGGATCTAATTATTAAAAGGATATTTTTTAAAAAAAAAATTCATACAATATTGACAGATTTTAAGTAGTGCCAAAATTAACAGTACTATTCATTATTTTGCTTATAATGCTCTATATAGCTATCTGCTTTTCCTTGGAAAGAGTTTTGCAATCCGTCCTGCCTAAATTGCCACCAGCCACACCATATTATTTCATGAAAATCCTTTTCATATGCTGGAGTCATAGCTGCAAGGCATTGTTTCTATAATTTAAAAGTAGCAGCCATAGCTTTTCCTTTCTGAATAACATGACACCTCTGAGTCTTTGCTTTAAAATACAATGTGGGATGATATTAGAAGCAACTAAGGATTAGGAGATTCTGCTCCTATTAATAGTTTATATCTGCTTTATATCCTGAAACTTGGATTCTTTTTCCTACTAAACAGTCACTTTTTGGCCAATAAAACTGTAAGTCTTATGGAAGCTGTTTTAGTGTCGCTTGCTTAAAAACAAGCATGTCACCTATTGAGGAGTAAATTCAGCTTTATACACAACTGATTTTACTCTATCTGATCACTGTCTTGGACATATCTAAACCTAATCAACAAACTCTTTCTCAGCTGTCTTGTTATATTTTTCTTTTGTTCTGTCAAAAGCCCAAAATGAATGGTTAAAACAGCAATAAAAAATATCAAAAACACAAATATTAGAACTTAGAATCACAAAAAATGGAAATGGAATCAAACAAATTCTAATAGAAATTCATAAAATTATTACATTACTGTTTGTGAATTGAGATAATTATACCTGAACAGGCAGAAGCTGAGTCTCTGGGATGACTGGAATGAATTGTACTTATTATTGTCTTGAAGACCCAAGATAAAAACAAAATTTTGGAAATAATAAGAATTTCCATGACTTAAAAAAAATCAAAGGAAGGAAGGAAGGAAGGAAGGAAGGAAGGAAGGAAGGAAGGAAGGAAGGAAGGAAGAAAGGAAGGAAGGAAGGATCACTCATGTAAAAATATGCTTCATTTTCTGGATGATGTTTCAGATCTGAAATCTTATTTTTTGTTTATTTAAGTAAGCTAATTGAGAAAAATCACCATATGCAGTAGCAAAGCCTAGAGAAGCAAATGTTGCCTCATTTCTAATCCTCTTCTCTATAGCTATATTTGGACTGTGACTGCATGCTTAAGTCAAATGCTGCTATTTTGGTCCTAGAATAATTTTCTGCCTCCTGCAAAGAAACACATTTGCAGTTTAAGTTAAAAGAAAATTGATACTTTAGTTGCTTTTTTAGTATAAAACTATTCCTTTTGATGCTATTAAGTTACTTATTCCATGGATGTTGAATTTTTGCTCTAAAATGTTCAAAAAATTTGCTACACCATTTTCTCCATCTTCAATATTTTTAATTCTTAGTTTATTCATATGGTATGTTCAGTAAGGTCAACTCTTTTGGTAAAGCTCATGATTCAGGGTCTTTCCAAATGCTTGAAGAATTATTGATCAAATTACCTCAAATTGCTGAAAGTTGCAGATTTAGCAAAGTTTGAAAAGGTACTAAATTCTTATTTTTTTATTTGCCAAGCATGTATGAGGAAAAAGACAAGTATAAGTTTGAACATATCATATAAACATAAGTATAAACAGGTATAAGTATATACATAATAAATGAGTATGAATAAATTGATAAATTTCTGCTGTAAGGAGATGTACTTCAACTATTCTTACTATTAGTAAATTTTTCCTGATGTTTAATCAAAAGCTATGCCTTGTAATTTAAACCAATTATTTCTTGCATATTCTTTGAAATATCTCTGAACTCTACGCTATAATTGATCCAAGCCAAAAGACTACTAATGTTTTCCAGTGTCCTTCATAATTGCACTACATAGAATTGAATGGACTAATCTATATGAAGTCTGACCAATCAAGAATAGAGAGAAATGGTCCTTCTCTCTCTCAGAACTCTTTAGAATTGTGTATTTTAGGAGGTTAGTGAGTTGTGTTGCAACAAGACTTTAACTCGAATTTGAAATTACAATTAACAGTTTGGGCAGTAGGATTCAAATTCTTTTTTTATTACCAGGTAATATATCTTGCATCAGCCCTTTCTAAGGATTCTTTAACATGCAAGATTAGAAGCAATTAATGGAATTGTAGGAAGCAGATTTTGGCTACACATTAGTTGCCAGTGTTATATAATAAGCAGTAGAACATATTCTACCAACATAGGAGGTGATGGGCTCTTCTTCATCAGAGATATTTAAACAGACATTAAATGATTCAAAGAAATAGAGCAATTAGATATGTAACATCAACTCCTGACTCTTGTCTTGAAAAAGGCTTGAAGTGTCTATGAATTAAAATCAATGTCTTCTGAAATGGATTGAACATAAACTGAATTCTTCCAGTGCTTACTTACAAATTGGAAAGGTGCTTTATCAAAAGACTTCTTTGTTTTTACTTGAAGGCATTTCTGAAGAAGCTTCTTGAATGAGAAGCAAAACATCTTTCAGCAAAAGCAAAGAAAGTCCAGTTGTCTTTTGAAAAAGCATCTTTGGGACAACCATTGTTGGGTATATGGATACACCAACCAGGTTTGGGTTGAATAAATATGTAAACCTAGGATTAAGTGTTTTGTAGCTTTAAGCACAAGAAACTGCAATGTCATTGTGGGTGCGGTTGCAGGCAGCAATATAGGTAGGAAGGGAAACGTAATAGACGCTGCTTCTGGATGCACCTGGTTCTGTTCCTGGTCTGCTGCCTGCTGTTTTGGAACGTCTATCTGCTTACTTTGGAGGCTACTGTGCCAGATACCATTTCAACTGAACACAAAGACTGTTTGCTTGGTGAGCTGAGGATTCAGCGTTGTCTTTGAGAGAAAGGTATCGGGAGGAGAAGATTTACAAGCAGATAAGAACATTGTATTTACTGTTAATGGACTTGATAACTGGATGGATATACTGGATAATGATATATGGACTGAATGACACTTCTTAATCTCTGTGTGAATTAAATAACTATTTTAAAACCACAAACAGTGTTTTTTGTCTCCAGTGTGTGTATACTCTTGGGCCCACTCTCTCTCTCATTTGCCTGCCTGGCTTGACTGCTGCTGCATACTCTGCTTGGGGGTTTATCCCCAAACACTAACATTGGTTATGGGCCCAGCAGTGTGCACAGTCTAACTAACCAGGATATAGGAGTGAGAGCTGGTGTGAGTTGCACATTACTGTAAATACAAACTGTTTGTTAAATAGTTATTTTTCACAAGAGCAATGGCACAAGTAAATTTGCCACATCTGTCCATGATATCCAGACTAGATGGAACAAACTATGTTTCATGGTCAATGAAATGTAGTTTACTTCTACGAAGAGAAGGTTTGTGGGACATAATAACAAACCCACCAGATGTATCAAACTTAAATCCTAATGATGAAGAGGATTATAAACTGATACAGGATTATGAACGAAAGAATGAACAGGCTTTGTGCATCATAGGTCTCACCCTGTCTGACCAGCAACTCATTCATATCCGTGGAGTGGAAAATGCTGCAGACTGCTGGGATAATCTCAAAAGGATTTATGTTCGAGACAGTGTAGGAGCTCATATCAATCTTACACGGAAGCTGTTTAGAACACATCTTGAGAAGAATGGAGACATGTTAACTCATTTAAACTGTATGAAAAGCATTTTTCAAGAATTGCAAGAAAAAGAGCTTATATTTAATGAGTTGCAACAAGTATACATCATACTGTCTTCTTTGGATCGAAGCTATGATGATTTTGTGACTGCATTAGAGGTATTGCCAAAAGACAGTTTATCAGTAACTGAGATTACCGGCAGGCTATTAGAAGAAGCCAGAAGAAGGTTTGAACGTGACCAGCTGAGAGAAGATAAGCCTAATAAAGCAGAGAAATTATCTTCAAAACTGGAAAGAAACCAGCTGTGTAAAGTAAAGCACCCGGAAGAAGAGAATTTATCTTCAACGGCATACACAATTAAAAAGTGTTTTAATTGTGGAGGCAGAGGACATTTGGCAAGATTCTGCAGAAAAGAAAAAAAAGCCAGAATTTAAAGAAGCCAAAGAAATCCTTTGAACTGGCCATGTTTGGCAATTGTGATATGAAGAATGATTTATGGGTGGTGGACAGTGGTGCATCCCACTGCATCACGAGAGATAAGACAAAGTTTATAAAAATGTCTACAAGTTCTCAACGTATATCACTTGCCAATGGTTGGCACCTCAAGGCCAAGGGTGAAGGTATTGCTTATTGTCCATGTTTAAACCAGAATATAAAAATGTTGTATGTACCACAGTTAAAGATGAACTTACTTTCTGTAAGAGTATTAGATAAACTAGGATATGTAGTTACATTTAAGGATAATAACTGCATACTGGAGAGAGATAACAAAAAGGTAACTGCAGCTTTAAATGGAGCATTATATGTCTTACATGATAGTAAGAAAGGGGAGGCACAGACTGTATTTAATAATATCAAGCCTCATGATGAATGTATCCATTTATTGCATAGACGTTTGGGGCATATAAATTTTAAAATGCTAAAACGTACAGTAGAGTTATCTGAAGGAATAAGGTTAAAGCCCTGTGATATGTATTTGCGTTGTAATGTCTGTTGTGAAGATAAGAGTAAAATAATGCCTGCAAATAGGCTAAATGGTTTCAAAACTACAGAACCTTTAGAAGTAGTATTTGCAGACATTATAGGTCCAAAGAAACCCAGTATGGGGGGTGCTCGATATATACTGAGCATTATGGACCATTACTCTAGATATGGGTTTTGCTACCTAATGAAAAGCAAAACTGAAACATATCAACATTTCTTCAATTGGTTAAGGTTTGCTGAAAGAAAAACCAAACGGCAAATAATAACCCTGGTGACAGATAATGGCACGGAATTTGTTAATAGCAAATTCCAGAATAGGTTAAAGGCAGCTGGAATAGCTCATAAGACATCTGCATCATACAGACCACAACACAATGCATTTGTTGAAAGGCGAGGCCAAACATTGCAGGCAATGACCCGTACTATGTTAACTGATTCTGGGTTACCTGATTCTTTGTGGGGAGGCCACAATGTGTGCTAATCATTTATTAAATAACGTGGTTAACTCAACTACTGGTGAAATACCATTCACCATGTGGCATGGCAGGAAGCCTGATCTGAGTTACCTGCACACATTTGGTGCACCAGCATGGGTGCATATCCCTACACAACTCAGGCGTAAAGGGCAACATAGAGCTAAACAATTATTCTTCGTTGGTTACCAAGCTAACCATAGGGCATATAGATTTTGGGAGAAAGGCACATCTAAGGTGTTATGTAGTGCTAATGCCCAATTTCTAGAGCACGTAGGATGGGATAAGTTAGAACAGGATAACAATAACGAGGTGATTATTGAATCATACAGAAATCCCATTAAGTATCCCTGTAACTTTAAAAATAACGTAAAGCAAGAAGTACAGGAAGAAGTACAGCCCCTAGAGGAAGAAATAGCTGAAGATGAGGAACAGGTAGTAAATCAACCAAGCCCAGTAATACCCAGAAGGACTACACGTATTTCTAGACCGCCTGATAGATACCAGGTTAATACAGTGTGCCAGGAAAATAGAATCCCAAGTACTGTGGATGAGATTAAAAGATATCCTTCTAAAGAGAAAGAAAATTGGTATGCAGCAATTAATAAAGAATTGAAGTCTCTGAAGGATATGCAAGTGTATGAAAACGTGAGATTACCTAGTAATGAAAAACCCATTGGCTGCAGATGGATTTTTAAAATAAAAACAGATAAGGATGGAAACACAATCCATAAGGCAAGGTTAGTAGCCCAAGGCTTTAGACAAAGTGCAAAAGACTATGATGAAGTATTTGCACCTAGTCTGAAAGCAGCAACTTTAAGGGCAGCATTAGTGTGGGCAGCAAGCAAGCAATATATAGTTAACCATTTAGATGTGGAAACTGCTTATTTGCATGCTCCACTAAGACATACTGTGTATATGAAAAGGCCTAATGGATTTAAAGGAGACAATAATAATGATAATGATTGTTGGTTATTAAAGAAGAGCCTTTATGGTCTTAAACAATCGGGCTATGAATGGAACCAGTATATTGTGAAGGAACTGACCAATATAGGGTTTAAAGCTGGTTTAGCTGACCCATGTCTATTTAAGAGAGAAAAGAATGGGAAAATATCATTATTATTGTTGTTTACTGATGATATTGCTCTGATAACTAAGACTAATGATGAAGAAAATGAAATAATAACATCATTAGCCAAGAAAATAAAAATCAAGCAATTAGGGGAGATAAAGAGATATCTAGGTTTGAATATACTGAGAACACAGAAAGGTTTTAAGATATCTCAAGAAGATAAGATATCTAAATTGCTAATAGATTATAAGATGGAACTTTGTAAGCCTGCAAAGACTCCAATGAGTCAGGATATTTGCAAAATGGATACTCAAAGTCCCAAATGTGATAAGGAACTGTATCAATCTTTGATTGGTAGCTTATCATATATTAGCAATTGGTCAAGGCCAGATATTGCTTTTAGTATTAATCAGCTGGCACGACACAATAATGATCCGCTTCAATGTCACTGGATAGCATTGAAAAGAATCCTAAGATATCTTAAAGGAACATTACACCATGCACTGTATTTAGAACCAAAAGGTGATCTCATATTGAGTGCTTATGCAGATGCTAGTTTTGCAGCAGAGAGAGATACTAGAAAGTCGACTTCAGGAACAGCCATAATGCTGGGTAAGACGTTAATAGGCTGGAAGTCAATAAGGCAACAGCATATAAGTTTGTCTACTATGGAGGCAGAATTCTCCTGTTTATCTTTATTGTGTACTGAGTTAATTATGTACAAACAAATGTTGAAGGATATGGGTATAACTGTACATTACCCTATAGTTGTACATGAAGATAATCAGGCAGCAATTCAAATGGCCACTAATATTGCAGTTAAAACGAGAAGTAAACATACAGATTTGAGGTATCTTAATGTAAGACAATCTGTACAGAGTAAATTGATACAGCTGGAGTACTGCATGTCGGAGGACAATGTAGCTGATCATTTTACTAAAGCCCAAGGTGCCATTAAGCATCTAGAGAGTTGTGAAAAATATGGGTTTAGAATGTAAAGGCATTACATATTTATGTCACCCAAAAGGGGAGAATGTTGGGTATATGGATACACCAACCAGGTTTGGGTTGAATAAATATGTAAACCTAGGATTAAGTGTTTTGTAGCTTTAAGCACAAGAAACTGCAATGTCATTGTGGGTGCGGTTGCAGGCAGCAATATAGGTAGGAAGGGAAACGTAATAGACGCTGCTTCTGGATGCACCTGGTTCTGTTCCTGGTCTGCTGCCTGCTGTTTTGGAACATCTATCTGCTTACTTTGGAGGCTACTGTGCCAGATACCATTTCAACTGAACACAAAGACTGTTTGCTTGGTGAGCTGAGGATTCAGCGTTGTCTTTGAGAGAAAGGTATCGGGAGGAGAAGATTTACAAGCAGATAAGAACATTGTATTTACTGTTAATGGACTTGATAACTGGATGGATATACTGGATAATGATATATGGACTGAATGACACTTCTTAATCTCTGTGTGAATTAAATAACTATTTTAAAACCACAAACAGTGTTTTTGTCTCCAGTGTGTGTATACTCTTGGGCCCACTCTCTCTCTCATTTGCCTGCCTGGCTTGACTGCTGCTGCATACTCTGCTTGAGAGTATACTCTTTCAGCAAAAGCAAAGAAAGTCCAGTTGTCTTTTGAAAAAGCATCTTTGGGACAACCATGACCTGGATGACTGAGAATATGTGTAGACATGAAGCAACTGTCTAATTCTAATTTTTTTTAAAAAAATAAAGCATAGTGCCTGTGTTTTGTTGTGATGTGGGATGGAGTGGGGTCTCTGTGATTCTAAAATGAAAGATATATAGCTTAGAGACTTACACAAATATTGGAGAACCAGTTTGATATAGCAGTTATGGTGTTAGATTAGGTGTGGAGAGACTGAATTTTTAGTCACACTCTCTATGGTGATTTTTAACCATAACAAAGTTTTGATTTGACTAGTCATCCTTTAGGTACAGATATCAGCTATTTTTTCTAATCTCTTGACTGAATAGTTGAAAATACAAATCTGCCAACTATACTAGATCAGAATTAATCTTCATCTGTTAAAACTCCCAGATCCCATGGTATCTATAAAAAGCCAGTTGGAGCCAATTAAAATTTACAAATTCATATTCAACATGGAGTTAAATCAGACAGATTTCAAGTTGGTCTCAGATATATTGTGATATTTTTTGTTTGCACATTTTAAGAAATAATAACAAAATATAGTTACTGGAGAACACACATATATACAGAGTCTTGTCTTCCATTGTAGATAAGTAACTTATAACTTCATTTAACTTATTCTATCCAAAATATGAACTTTAAATAGCGGTGATGCATGAAATAAATTGCTGGACATTTATTACTTTTTTTAAAGCAGCAGTCATTGACTTCAATAGGTTCTCCAAATTTATAAAACCCTCACAATAACTATGTGTGCAGACAGCTATGAATATATATTAGCAAGGTCATGACTGCCTGCAGTTTAAGCGCTACACCAGGAATCAAAGAACAACATGCCTGCAGAAAAGAGAACTAAAATAACAGGTCATTTGGTGCAAGTCCCTAGTGGTGAATTGCAGTTTCTTTTACAATAGCATTTTTTTTTGTTTCTTCCTCCATTCTGTTTGTATATGTCAAGATTAACACTGTGACAGAAAGACATTCTGTAATTTAGTAATCTTACATCTGGAAGATGATCGCAATTTCTGAGACAATGTTATAACCTAACTAGATCAGCACTATTTTTTTTTAACCAGTAAGCTTCAAAGTCTTCAAAGCATATGTCGTTTAAAAACCTGAGTCAATTAACTGACAGTAATTTACAAACATCATTTTCCTAATAACTTCAACTGATGATGGAAACATGCAGTACCTATACAACCCACCCACTTTTTTTCCTCTGAAACCAGCTCCCTAAATTGATAAGTTGATAAGAAAAGCCAGTCTCAACTTCCTCCTTTGTGGAATGGAACATTGCACCACAAGGATAATTAGCTTAAAAACCCAGGTATGACCCCTATTAAAAACTCCTCTTCAAATTGCCATCAAACTGAAGTTTTTTATATTTTGGGACAACAATGATAATAAATACATGAAAAGTAATCTTAACTTTTATAACAAGTTAATTAATTGACTCAAACTTAAATCACATTTAGATTTGTCTTGGCCCCAGCTTCTTTTTTGATTGCACTTCCTGATAGAAATGCAGCCTTCTATCAAAGGAACATAAAGCATGTTTTTTTTTATTAGAAAACTAATTTGCCTTTTCTAAAACATTTTCCTAACAAATGTCTTTAGAGATTCTCAGTCATTCAGGTCACGTTGTC
>NW_028262566.1:0-15924 GCF_049901715.1 Pseudonaja textilis | reverse complement strand
AAGTGACAAATGGTGAAAGCCTTGGGAAGAATCATGTGCTTATTTCCCTAAGTACTGTAAGGAATTATACTGAGACTGTATAATAACCTATAACATACATACCCTGTTTCTCCAACAATACGGCCTCCCCCAATAGGAAGTTCCAGCATGTATTAAGCCCCTCCCCCCAAATTAAGGCCTATATTAAAACATGCGAAATGGGGCCTTGCTGTTAGGAAGTACTTTTGTTGCACACCTGGATATGGTGCTGCCTGCGTTGACCTCAATACTAAGTGCCTCACCAATGCCAAGGTCAACATCCAAGCCGTTGCCACCCGCCCGCCCAAAGATGCAAGGAGGGGGGAATTAAGTCACCCCCGAAAAGATGGCCAGGCCATTTTTTCGGGGCTCAAAAAAAAAATAAGACCCAGCCTTATTATATGAGAAACACGGTATAGGTAGCCCACCCTGGGGAATATCATCCCACTGGAGATTCAATTGACCACAATCCTGCTGGTTTTCTGTGATGCTTAAAAGACCTACTTCTGTGCTCACACCTAGGTGTGCGATGAAAGTTAGCTTTACGTGCTTTGGATCAACTGTTAACACTATTCATAATATGCAAGCCTGCACACATCTACCAATTTAGAGAAACTGCAGCGCAATCTCAGATTCCAGAGACAAGACATTATAGGAGTATAAAACTGGGATATTGCATCCATTTTTGGTCACCACCGGTGGTGGGATGCAAAGTTTTTTTTACTACTGGTTCTGTGGGCATGGCGTGGTGTGGTGTGGTGGGCGTGGCTTGGTGGGCATGGCAGGAGAAGGATACTGTAAAATCTCCATTCCCTCCCCACTCCTAGGGGAAGGTTACTGCAAAATCCCCATTCTCTCCCCACTCCACTAACCTGCTTTCCAGCTCCGTTCTCCTGTGCAGGGCAACAAAAGAAGACCCAGCCAATCAGCTGGGACTCGGGAGGCAGAAAACAGATGGGGGCGGGGCCAGTCAGAGGAGGGATTTGCCGGTTCTCCGAACTACTCAAAATGTCCACTACCGGTTCTCCAGAACTGGTCAGAACCTGCTGAATATACCACCTCTGGTCCCAACAATATCAAAAAGAAGCGGAGACTCTAGAAAGAAACTACAGAGAAGAGCAACCGGGATGATTACGGGACTGGAGGCTAAAACATATGAAGAACGGTTACAGGAACTGGGCATGGCTAGTCTAGGGAAGAGAAGGACCAGGGGAGACACGATAACAGTCTTCCAATATCTGAGGGGCTGCCACAAAGAAGAGGGAGTCAAGCTATTCTCCAAAGCACCTCAGGGCAGGATAAGAAGCAAGCATTTTTTTTTTGACAGTTAGAACCAGGGGTGGGCTGCTCGAGGTTTGCAGGGGTTCGCGAAAGCCACTAGCTAAGATTCTCTGCAGTTCGGAGAACCCCTAAATCCCACTCTTGGCTGCTCCCCTGACCTGCCCTTCCCAGGGCCATTTTGGATGCAAGTAAGCGCAAGGCTCGGGGAGGACAGAAAACGGGCCTCCTGGAGGTTTGGGAAGGCCAGAAATGGGCCCGTTTCCTGCTTCCGGAGAGCCTCCGGAGCCCAGGGGGCTGTTTTCGCCCACCCAGAGGCTTGAGGTAAGCCTCCAGAGTTCAGGGAGGGCAAAAATGTCCCCCCCCCCACCGGCCGTGGTGCAGGAGGCCAACTAGGCCACACCCACCCTGACCAAGCCCACCCAGCAACCGGGCAGCAACCCTTTGCTAAAATTTTTGAAGCTCACTCCTGGTTAGAACAAAATCATTCTAACGCTTGGCCCCTCCAGAGCTTAAATGCTTTTTTCCTGGCTCCTAACGATCCCAAGTTTTCTCCATGAAGATCTGTCCCTAACCTAGTCCTCCAGATCCTTCAAGGTGCCCCCGCTGGCACCTGAACTGAATCCATCCAGAACAATCGCAAGAACTGGGCCTGGCTAGTCTAGTGAACAGAAGGACCGGGGGTGACATGATAGCAGTCTTCCAACCTTTGAGGGGCTGCCACAGAGAGGAGGGGGGTGTTTTCCTAAGCACTTGAAGGCCAGACAAGGAATAACAGATGGAAACTGAACAAGGAGAGATTCAACCTAGAAATAAGGAGACATTTTCTGACAATCCAAACAGTCAACCAATAGAACAACTTCCCTTCGGAAGTTGTAAGTGCTCCATCACTGGAAGTTTTCGAGAACTTTGGAAAAGTTTTGGAACAGCCAAAATAGTATCGGGCAGGGGTCCCCAAACTATGACCCGTCAACCACTAACAGTCCGGTCGTGCAAACAAGAGAAGCCCCATCCATGGGATACAGGCAGGACACGAAACCACGCCCCCCTTCGGTCTGTGGGAAAAATCTTTCCCCACGGAACCAGTCCGTGGTGCCCCAAGGGTTGGGGGCGACTGGTGTCAGGTTTCCTGCATGAGCAGCGGGGTGGACTAGATCAGTGGTTGCCAACTGGTGGGCTGGGAACCAGTAGTGAGATTCAAATTTTTTTTACTACCGGTTCTGTGGGCATGGCTTGGTGGGCATGGCAGGAGAAGGTTACTGAAATATCCCATTCCCTCCCCATCCCACTAACCTGCTTTGC
The DNA here is from genome assembly GCF_049901715.1 of Pseudonaja textilis. NCBI lineage: Eukaryota > Metazoa > Chordata > Lepidosauria > Squamata > Elapidae > Pseudonaja > Pseudonaja textilis. Next base: position 13,326 of record NW_028262566.1, on the reverse strand, counting down.
AGCTCCATTCTCCTGTGCAGGGCAACAAAAGACCCAGCCAATCAGCTTGGACTCAGGAGGCAGAGAATAGATGGGGGCGGGGCCAGAAAGAGGTGCTACTCAAAATTTCCGCTACCGGTTCTCCAGAACTGGTCAGAACCTGCTGAATACCACCTCTGCTGGGGACCACTGGTGGTCCACGAGAAAATTTGGGGGGTCTGCAGAGAAATATCCCCCCAAAAGCAATAAATCCAGGCTGCGGGGGAACACAAGGCTGCGCCGCCCACGTGGCCTGCCTACCCACTGGCCCCCACCCTTTGGCCGAGCACAAACTTTACCTTGAGTAAAGCCACACAAGCTGGAACTGGAAGGTAAGACCAACTGCAGCGGAAGAAAATCCAGCCCGGGGTGGCTTGCTGACGTTGGTGGGAAAGTCGGTCCCATATTCCAGAGCTGCATCAGCCTGGCTCTTTGGTCATCCCGGAGTAGCTCCTCCAGTCCATGGCAGGTCGGTGCACCCGGGTGGAGGAGCAGCTGCTCCGGGATGACCAAAGGGCCAGTCCTGTGACTACTGCAGCTCTGGAATATGGGACCGACTTTCCCACCAACGTCAGCAAGCCACCGTCAGTCAAAATTCAAAATTAGTGGTCCGTAGGGTTTAAAATTACGAGTTTGGTGGCCCCTGAAGTCCAAAAGGTTGGCAACCCCTGGACTAGATGACCTTCAAGGTCCTTTCCAACTAGTTATTCTGTTATTCTGAATTTAGAGAAATTGTAGTGGGGCTGTTTCAGCTTATAGCAGAGAGCTTTGGCGATCCTGGAGCGCCCTCTGCTGGATCTAGGTGGAACCCTGCAGCTCCGGTTCTGGGACTGGATTCTCCCTGCTTCACTTCCTTCTGTTAGCACAGCAGCCTTTTCATCAAATTGTTGGACCGTGCAGAGGATGATGAGCAGAATGAGGAAGAGCACATTTGGGATGCAGGAGATGGTTATCATCAACCACTCTCGTGTTTTTATGAGAGTAGACTTGATGGAGAGGGCCGGGTTGAAAGTCTGGTGCAGAGGTGGTATTCAGCAGGTTCTGACCAGTTCTGGAGAACCGGTAGTGGAAATTTTGAGTAGTTTGGAGAACCGGCAAATCCCACCTCTGACTGGCCCTGCCCCCATCTATTTTCTGCCTCCCGAGTCCCAGCTGATCAGCTGGGTCTTCTTTTGTTGCCCTGCACAGGAGAATGGAGCTGGAAAGCAGGCTAGTGAGGTGGGGAGGGAATGGAGATTTTGCAGTATCCTTTCCCTGCCACACCCACCAAGCCCATACCACACCCACAGAACCGGTAGTAAAAAAAATTGAATCTCACCACTGGTCTGGTGGGCAATTCGTAAGATAGCCACTTATATATGCAGGACTGTTGAATCAAATCACATCGCCCCCTGCATGCTGTATCTCAGGTGGCAAAGGCAATGCTGGTTGAGAATTACAGAACTTCAATTTCTGTATTTTAAGGACACTGAAAGGTTTGGAGGGAGGGCACAGTAATCCTCATTTAGTGACCACAGTTGGAATCAGCCACTGCTATGTCAGGTAAAGTGATTGCTAAGTAAAACTGCTACTGTGCGGCTATGGAGATTCTCAGTCATCCAGGTCAGAAGATCCAGGTTCCTTTCCCAGATGAGAAACAAAGAATAAATGCCATTGCTTACATAGTCCAGAAGGGGACACTATTTCTCACCCCGCCAAATTTCCCTTCCCAGCTAAGAGCCTTCAAGTGCTGCATTCCCACTCATGTCAGTAATACTATTGCTAAATTTGCAGATGATACAACAGTGGTGGGACTTATCTGGGGTGGGGATGAGTCTGCCTGCCTTGATGAGGTCGTGAAAGGATCCCTGCAGGCCGTGGATTGGGTAAATCGGTGGAATTAGGAGGCGGTCCTGGAGGGCGGGGCTTCCTCCTGAGCCGAGTCCAGAGGGGGGGAGCCAGGAAAGGAGCCGGGGAGGGACGGGGTTCGTCCTGGGAGCTCAGGATGGCGGGTGGGGGGGGGAGGGGAAGCCAAGCAGAGGCGCCTTAAGAGAGCTCAGGGATTAAGAGCCCGTCTGGATGGACTTCAGAAACCTTCCCAGTTTCCTCTCGGAGGGGATTCCCTGGGAGTAAGGATCAAGCGGCAGCTCTTCCCCCCCCCCCCGCCCCGCCCTTAGAGGCCGAGGAGCACTTGGTCGCTGTGCCCCAAAGGCCAAGAGTAGCTGCTCTTTGATCAGCGGAGACTCTGCAAAAGGACGTCTGAGGTAACACTGAAGGAAATGCAGTTGTTCCAAGTGGAATGGGGGGGGGGGGCTTTGAACCTTCTGACGGAGGGTTTCTTGGTATTTTTCATCCCCCCCAACTCGAATTTAATAAAGACAAAGGAACACACTTTTTTCAATATTTTACTGAGCTAGTGCTGAACATTGGTTATTCCAAAGAGCTCCGACATAATCTGCCCCCCCGCCATAATCCTGAGCCCCTTCTTTGATATTTTAAACAAGTTTCCTACAGTTATAAAGAAGCAAAAAAACCCACCCATATTTATTTATGTAATAATTTATTTATTCTTCACGTCCTAGATATTAACCAAGTATCTTCATCCTACATTTTAAGGAGATACTTGATTGATACCCAGGATGCTGTGTGTCCTAATTCATATTCTCCGATGAAACCTGGTCAAGAGTCATCAAGCATGTTTTCCGATTAGACATTTGCACATAAAAAAAAAACCTCCAGTTGCTTAGTTCTAATCTTTGCAAGACATGAATGGGTTGCACTTTCGATTCCAGAAACGACAGAGGAGAAACGAAGAAACGAAACGAAGAACGAGGAAAATAACTCCTTTGCAAAGCGGCAGCTCTTCTCCCCCACCCCCGCCCCGCCCTTAGAGGCCGAGGAGCACTTGGTCGCTGTGCCCCAAAGGCCAAGAGTAGCTGCTCTTTGATCGGCGGGGACTCTGCAAAAGGACGTCCCGGTAACACTGAAGGAAATGCGGTTGTTCCAAGTGGAATGGGGGGGGGGGGGCTTTGAACCCTCTGACGGAGGGTTTCTTGGTATTTTCTTTTATCCCCCCCCCCTCCCCGCTTGGCTTCAGCCCTAATTCGCTGCTCGCCCTGAGAATCCGGCGAGCGGAGTCCGACGGTCGTCAAGGGGCCCTAAGTCCTCGACCCCGACTTTCAAAAGGGCCCGCAGCTCCGTCTCTCCTCGTCCCGAGATCGGGAAGCGCAACGGGGCAGCCCCGGAACTCAACGGCATCTGCGCGCTGTCATTTTTTTTCTCTCTCTCTCTCTGCGCCGCGCAGCTTTTTCCTTCGCCTTTGGCTCCGGGGTCCGCATCCTCGGGGCAGCCCCGCCCGGTCAACGGCCGGTCCGGGAACGGGAGCTGCGAAGCGGAGGAGAGAAGCCGAAGCGGTTCAGACTCCCCGTTGCCTCTCCTACTAGCCCGGGCAGATGAACAACTTTCCCCCCCTGAACAGAACGTGGCTCAAGGACTGCAGATTTTGTCTGCATCGGGATCTTTCTTTAATTTTGTTTAAAAATGTTTCCCTGAACGAGGGCTGAACGTTGGTTTTTCCAAAGAGCTCCGACATAATCTGCCCCACCCCCCAATAATCCTGAGCTCCTTCTTTGATATTTTAAACAAGTTTCCTACATTTATAAAGAAGCCAAAAAAAAAACAACCCTACATTTATTTATGTATTGATTCATTTATTTTTCACGTCCTAGATATCAACCAAGAATCTTCATGGTACATTTTGAAAAGATACTTGGTTGATACCCAGGATGCTGGCAATAACCCGTATCAACCATCAGCACCAATCAATGATATTTGTGATACATTTTTAAATGTTCAGTTGACTGAACATCTGGCTGATTCTGTCATTATTATTATTATTAATAATATTAATAATAATGAAACATTTTAAAATATTCTGTTGACTGAGTTTCATGTATAATAATAACAATAACAACAATAATAACATCCCAGTCTGATTATCTGGCTGACTGCCAACAACAATAACAACAATAATAACAATAATTTCAATTGTGGTCATAACTTGAGGACTATCTCTGCCTTACTCTGCATGGCAGCCTTGTCCTAGTAAACTCCTTCCCTTTTCTGGCAATGTTCCTCTCTGCTGGAGGCACCAAAATTACCCATATGACATAAGGTCTCCCACTGGAGCAGGGGGTTGGACTAGATGACCTCTGAAGTCCCTTCCAGCCCTGGATTGCTGAGCTGTTTCAAAGCGTCCTCTGATGCTGCATCTAGTGCCAGGGTTGGTGGTCCTTTTTCCCTCCCTCCCTCCATATCTCATTCATTTTTCCTTTCCCCTTCCTTCCTCCTTCCTCCTTCCTTCCCTCCCTCCCTCCCTCCCTCTTTCTTTCTTTCTTTCTTTCTTTCTTTCTTTCTTTCTTTCTTTCTCTCTCTCTCTCTCTCTCTCTCTCTCTCTCTCTCTTTCTCTCTCCCTTTTCTTTCTTTCTTTCCTTGTCTCCCTTCTGTTTGGGAGAATCAACTAGATGTCAGGATTCAGGCAGTGGCCCTTATTAAATCATGAGCTTCCAGCCAAGCTTCAAAATCTTCAAAGGATTTATTTAGAGCTAACATGTCAGTATGACATTGGTCATTCAAGAAGAACTTCATGACAAACGTGACTTATGAGGATACCTGATGAACCAATAAATGTAATTTGTTATGGACGTCTTGTTGAGTTGTCTATCTGCATCTGTACAGCTTCAAATCCACCTCTGTACAGGATACAGAAAAGTAAAAGATGGTTATCTCCTAACCCATCTCGTGGGGATAGAAAGAAGCTGCTATGAGTGCATGAGTTCAGGCAAAGAATGAAGAAAGCTCCCCCAACCCATCGAGGGTCAAACTAGTGACCAATCAGGATTACAGATGTGGTCACGTGACATGGACTACGTTTCCCAGGATACCTTTAACTGGGAAACTTACCTCAAGTCCTGATCTATACATTACTCGGGATCTAACGTGTGTGCCACCTCTTCAGCCCTTATTCTTAACACTGGTACACCACAGGGTTGCGTGTTGAGCCCCTTACTCTATATTCTTTATGTGCATGACTGCATTTCCATTCACACCAGTAATACTATTGCTAAATTTGCAGGTGATACAACAGTGGTGGCACTTATGTGGGGTGAGGATGAGTCTGCCTGCCTTGATGAGGTGGACCTGTTGCTTTCGTGGTGTGGAGACAACTTGGTCCCCAACACCAATAAAGACCAAGGAGCTTATAGTGGATTATAGAAGGAACAGACCAGACATCCAGGCCTTGCTTATCAATGGCGACCGAGTGGAGCAAGTGGCCAGTTTTAAGTTTCTGGGTGTTACCCTAAAAGAGGACCTGACCTGGGGTGCCCACATTGCAGCCCTGGTCAAAAGGGCCTAGCAGAGATAGAAGACATATACTATAAGCAAACGGCAAAGGTAATGATAGAGGGAGAATTCACAGATTCTATTAATATAAGAAAAGGTACAAGACAAGGATGCCCACTATCACCTTTGCTATTTGTATTAACTTTGGAAGTATTGAATAGAAATGTTAGAGATGATAAAGGTATAAAAGGAATGAAAATCAAAAAGGAAGAATTTAAATTGCAAGCCTTTGCAGATGATTTGGCCTTTATTTTGGAAGACCCCTTAGAAACAGCTCCAAAACTATTGGAAAAGATAGAGACTTATGGTGAGGAGGCTGGTTTGAAAATAAACAAAGATAAAACAAAGATTTTGACAAAGAATATGTTAATAAGACAAAGAGAAGAACTGGCAGATCTATTGAAAATTCAAGTCACGAATAAGGTTAAGTATTTGGGGATACACTTGACACCAAGATGTAGTACATTAAAAGAGAACAATTACATTAAACTCAAACAACAGATAGCGTTAGACTTGACGAAATAGGAAAACTTACAATTGTCATTAATAGGGAGAATCTCAACAATCAAGATGAATATTTTACCCAGAATTTTGTATTTGTTTCAAACAATACCAATTAGGCTTGGAAAAGACTATTTTGAAGACTTAAATAAAATTTTCTTGAAGTATATATGGCAAAGCAAGAAAGCGAGAATAAAGTTAAAACTTTTACAGGATGCTAGAATTAGAGGAGGATTTGGTCTGCCTAATTGGGAGTTGTACTATCAAGCTGCAAATTTGATGTGGGTTAAGAAATGGATAACATTAAGAAAGACCAGATTGTTGACGCTAGAAGGACATGATTTGTTGTTGGGCTGGCATGCTTTTCTATGGTATAAGGGAACTAAAACACAGGGCTATTTTAGAAGACATCATATATGGGAGTCTTTGTGGTTAAATTGGGAGAAGATTAAAAGACAATGTTATTTGAAAATCCCAGTTTGGTTATCGACTATTGAAGCTTTTTCCTATCCTGTAATATATAAGAAGGAACAAACAGTTAGATATGGGGAAATATTGGATGAAAAGTGTGAACTTAAATCGATGCAAAATTTAGAGGAACAAGGTATAAAGATGAATTGGTTTTCATATGCGCAAATACATTCAAGGTATGATGAAGATTTTAAAACAAAAGGATTCTATGATAAATTGACTGACTTAGATAAGATTTTGACAGGTACTGATGAAAAGGTGATTAAAAAATTATATGGTTATTTATTGGAAATTAAACTAGAGGAAGAACAAGTTAAAGAAACTATGATTGCTTGGGGGAAGAATTTTGGATAAGGGATTGATTTAGAGAAATGGCAAAAATTGTGGTCTCAAAATTATAAAATGACAATGTCAACAGCATATAAAGAAAATTTGTATAAGATGTTTTACAGGTGGCACTTTCCCCCCCGACAAGAATAGCAAGAATGTTCAAGAATAAATCTGAAAAATGCTGGAAATGTCATCAGATACCTGGCTCATATTACCTTTGTGGTAGACTTGTGAGGACGCTAGAAAATATTGGACTAAAATTCGCATGTGGTTGGAAAAAATGACAAAAAAAACACATAGACTTGAAACCAGAGATCCGTGGGCCCCTTCAGCTCGCTTCTCCTGCGGCTCCTCTGCCGCCTTTCTCGGGCGCTTTGGCCGCTCCTCGCCCGCTGCTCTCCCGCCCCTCCCCAAGCACGAAGCGCCCTTCTCCTCCCGCCCTCCCAGACAGACAGCCCGGCTCTCCCCCTTATCCTCGCCCGCCCCGCTTCCTTGGCCCGGACCAGCCACTGCCCCCTCCAGGGACCCCGAAATCCTCCCCCCTCCTCCCCACCAAGACCCCTCGCCTCCTCTCTGAGGGGAGCCGGAGCTCTCAGCCCTCCCTCCCCCCACCGCGCGCTCTTTCTCAGCGCCTGTCTGGGTAAAAGCAGACCGAGGAGGCCGCCGCCTCCGCCATAGCAACCCTCAGGAGAGCCGCCTCCCCCACCCCGCGAGGCGAGATGCGGATGGCTGAAGCGGCGCCCTCCGCCCCGGCTATCTCCTTCAGGGTCACCTGCGCTTGGCGCCCCGGCAGGGAAGGGGACGAAGCGCCGGACTCCTCGCGCGCCCAGCCGCCTTCCCCGCCGGGCGAGGGCGCGGGAAGCCGGAGGGCGCGAAGGCCCGGAGGGGCGCAGGTGTGGCGGACCTCCCCCCACCTCTCCTCGGGCAGCACCTGCCGGGGCTCGTCCGCGCCGAAAAGCCTCCCCGCCCCTCAGCGCCACGCGGGCTCCCCCTCCCCAAAGTTGCCAGAATTCCCAAGTTCGGCGGAGGGGCGGCCGCCTCCAACTCTGGGACGCGCGCTCGGGAGTCTGGAGCAGGAGCGCGGCGGAGGGAGCAGCGTCCCGGGTCGCCAGCCGTCCGGAGGCCCGCTTCCTGAGAAAGACCGGCCCGCTTTAGAGGCGCTTCTCCCTCAGCAGCCAAGGCGGAAGAAAGCCGCCACCATGTTTACTCTGAGGCGTGGCGGGGGGGCTGTTCTAGGCCAAGGAGTTCGTGGGCGGCGAGGCGACGGCGGGCCGCGGGCGTCCCTTATGTCCCCCTTACTCAAATGAGACAGCCTCGCGTCAGGACGAAAGGAAGCGACGGATGAGTTGGCTTGCGGTAATAGGACGCGAGCCTCCGGACGGCTGGCGACCCGGGACGCTGCTCCCTCCGCCGCGCTCCTGCTCCAGATTCCCGAGCGCGCGTCCCAGAGTTGGAGGCGGCCGCCCCTCCGCCGAACTTGGGAATTCTGGCAACTTTGGGGAGGGGGAGCCCGCGTGGCGCTGAGGGGCGGGGAGGCTTTTCGGCGCGGAGGAGCCCCGGCAGGTGCTGCCCGAGGAGAGGTGGGGGGAGGTCCGCCACACCTGCGCCCCTCCGGGCCTTCGCGCCCTCCGGCTTCCCGCGCCCTCGCCCGGCGGGGAAGGCGGCTGGGCGCGCGAGGAGTCCGGCGCTTCGTCCCCTTCCCTGCCGGGGCGCCAAGCGCAGGTGACCCTGAAGGAGAGAGCCGGGGCGGAGGGCGCGGCTTCAGTCATCCGTGGGCCCCTTCAGCTCGCTTCTCCTGCGGCTCCTCTGCCGCCTTTCTCGGGCGCTTTGGCCGCTCCTCGCCCGCTGCTCTCCCGCCCCTCCCCAAGCACGAAGCGCCCTTCTCCTCCCGCCCTCCCAGACAGACAGCCCGGCTCTCCCCCTTATCCTCGCCCGCCCCGCTTCCTTGGCCCGGACCAGCCACTGCCCCCTCCAGGGACCCCGAAATCCTCCCCCCTCCTCCCCACCAAGACCCCTCGCCTCCTCTCTGAGGGGAGCCGGAGCTCTCAGCCCTCCCTCCCCCCACCGCGCGCTCTTTCTCAGCGCCTGTCTGGGTAAAAGCAGACCGAGGAGGCCGCCGCCTCCGCCATAGCAACCCTCAGGAGAGCCGCCTCCCCCACCCCGCGAGGCGAGATGCGGATGGCTGAAGCGGCGCCCTCCGCCCCGGCTATCTCCTTCAGGGTCACCTGCGCTTGGCGCCCCGGCAGGCAAGGGGACGAAGCGCCGGACTCCTCGCGCGCCCAGCCGCCTTCCCCGCCGGGCGAGGGCGCGGGAAGCCGGAGGGCGCGAAGGCCCGGAGGGGCGCAGGTGTGGCGGACCTCCCCCCACCTCTCCTCGGGCAGCACCTGCCGGGGCTCGTCCGCGCCGAAAAGCCTCCCCGCCCCTCAGCGCCACGCGGGCTCCCCCTCCCCAAAGTTGCCAGAATTCCCAAGTTCGGCGGAGGGGCGGCCGCCTCCAACTCTGAGACGCGCGTTCGGGAATCTGGAGCAGGAGCGCGATGGAGGGAGCAGCGTCCCGGGTCGCCAGCCGTCCGGAGGCCCGCTTCCTGAGAAAGCACCCATGGCGTAAACTCCGCGCGTTTTCACGGTTAGCATGGTCAAGCAGACGCTCTCGCAAAACTGTTCGTGGATGGAAACGGAGCCCAGTCCACGAAGGGTGGGAATTGTGGCAATCCGAGCGGAATTCTCTCCAATGGTGGGATTGACAGCGAAAGATTCTTTACGGAAGGAAGAAAACGAACGTGCGGACAACAGAGGTCGTAGCGGCATATGACATCATCGGAGCTGTCACTACACACACACAAACATGTACACAAGAAATAACTAGGGTACCTTGGGGAGCCGGGCACCCCCAGATGTCCTCCCGAGCAGCCCTGCAAACATGCTCCCCAGCCAGCCTCGGCAAGACCATTCCCCAGTCAAAAAACGGCCAAATTATTTTCTCTCACGGCCAAATTATCTGGCCAAATTTTTTTATGCAATATAACATGAGGTCGCGTCGCCGCCCACGAACTCCTTGGCCTAGAACAGCCCCCCCCCCCCGCCACGCCTCAGAGTAAACATGGTGGCGGCTTTCTTCCGCCTTGGCTGCTGAGGGAGAAGCGCCTCTAAAGCGGGCCGGTCTTTCTCAGGAAGCGGGCCTCCGGACGGCTGGCGACCCGGGACGCTGCTCCCTCCGCCGCGCTCCTGCTCCAGATTCCCGAGCGCGCGTCCCAGAGTTGGAGGCGGCCGCCCCTCCGCCGAACTTGGGAATTCTGGCAACTTTGGGGAGGGGGAGCCCGCGTGGCGCTGAGGGGCGGGGAGGCTTTTCGGCGCGGAGGAGCCCCGGCAGGTGCTGCCCGAGGAGAGGTGGGGCGGGGTCCGCCACACCTGCGCCCCTCCGGGCCTTCGCGCCCTCCGGCTTCCCGCGCCCTCGCCCGGCGGGGAAGGCGGCTGGGCGCGCCAGGAGCCCGGCGCTTCGTCCCCTTCCCAGCCGGGGCGCCAAGCGCAGGTGACTGGAAGGAGAGAGCCGGGGCGGAGGGCGCGGCTTCAGTCATCCGTGGGCCCCTTCAGCTCGCTTCTCCTGCGGCTCCTCTGCCGCCTTTCTCGGGCGCTTTGGCCGCTCCTCGCCCGCTGCTCTCCCGCCCCTCCCCAAGCACGAAGCGCCCTTCTCCTCCCGCCCTCCCAGACAGACAGCCCGGCTCTCCCCCTTATCCTCGCCCGCCCCGCTTCCTTGGCCCGGACCAGCCACTGCCCCCTCCAGGGACCCCGAAATCCTCCCCCCTCCTCCCCACCAAGACCCCTCGCCTCCTCTCTGAGGGGAGCCGGAGCTCTCAGCCCTCCCTCCCCCCACCGCGCGCTCTTTCTCAGCGCCTGTCTGGGTAAAAGCAGACCGAGGAGGCCGCCGCCTCCGCCATAGCAACCCTCAGGAGAGCCGCCTCCCCCACCCCGCGAGGCGAGATGCGGATGGCTGAAGCGGCGCCCTCCGCCCCGGCTATCTCCTTCAGGGTCACCTGCGCTTGGCGCCCCGGCAGGCAAGGGGACGAAGCGCCGGACTCCTCGCGCGCCCAGCCGCCTTCCCCGCCGGGCGAGGGCGCGGGAAGCCGGAGGGCGCGAAGGCCCGGAGGGGCGCAGGTGTGGCGGACCTCCCCCCACCTCTCCTCGGGCAGCACCTGCCGGGGCTCGTCCGCGCCGAAAAGCCTCCCACACCCAGAAGGGTTGGGGAAAACAAGGTAATAGATGATAGTAAATTATATGTCTCAGAGTTGGCTTCATATGGGTTAGTGCCGGACATGTTGCTCCTAATAAATATTTTGGATTCTTTTGAAGCTTGGTTCGAGGCTCATGATTTATTAGAGCAATCATCGGAACAAGTATATTTATATTTACATGCATGGCTTTGGTTTCCTAGTCCGGTCTACCTTGAAGAACTGACAGATCCATCCTTACCCGGATTCTGTTCCGTGGCAACTGCCTCCATTAAGGCACTGAAATGCCCAACAAGGGTCAGTGAATTCCTTGCAGAGAGGTCCTGTGAATCCTGGAGCGCAAACACAGGTGAAGGCGCCGGGGACATTCACACAGGTTCCATGCCCGCAAGGGGCACCACGACAGAAATCAACATCTCTTTCACACCGAAGTCCCTCGAAACCTGGGGACAAAATGTTGACACCATCAATCTTCTTCTGCCTTTTATCTGACCCTTATCCAAAGCTTATTCTGCCCCAACTCAGAAAGCTCAGGCTGCCCCAGGAGCCGCTGATGATAGAGGTCTACAAAGGAATGATTGAGTCTGTCATTTGTATCTCTGTAACCATCCGGCTTGGCACAGCTACCAAACAGGACAGGCAAACAAACTTCAATGGAGATTTAGGACTGCAGAAAAAAACAATTGCAACCAGCTTGCCTTCCGTTGAGGACCTGTATACTGTGGGAGCCAGAAAGAAGGCTGTGAAAATTTTTACAGATCCCCTCACATCCTGGACATAAACTGCTTCAACTTCTTCCCTCAAGATGACACTAAAACAACCAAAGACAATTTTCTCTCCATGCTATTGCTCTGCTAAACAACTGTAGCAAGCTCCCCCCTCCGGTTAAATATTCTTTATTCTTAATATTAAGAGAGGCAGAATGTTCTATTTCCACAAAGGAGAAATGGAGAAACATGTTCTTAAAGGCAGAAAGCAGTCTTTTTTTCTTTCTTTTTTAAATTTATTTTTATTGCACCTTTTTCAACATTTACACCAATTTCCAATCTTTACAGCGTTTCAGTATCGGTATCACTCATAGTTATATATTAGCATTTTCATTTTTCTTCCTTTCTTCTTATACACTATTCTTATAATAGTATTCTTACACATATATTTTGCCTTTTCACAAATATCTACATATATATAATTCCTGTCGCTCTTAAGCCACCTTTATCTATAGTCTTTACATCGATTCTCTAACCACTCATACTATGTTGTCCAGACAGTATATAGTAACGGGAATTGAGATAGTTAAGTTAGAATTGGGAGCTGTCCCCTTAAGGGAATGCCTCATGGTTAAATGCAGTTAATGCATCCTGGGAAATGTAGTTCATGTCATGTGGTCACATCTGTAATCCTGATTGGTCACTGAATTGACCCTTGGTTGGGTTGGGGGAGGTTCCTTCACTCTTGCCTGGACCCCAACAGCGTGCTGGTGCCTAAACCCCCTTGCTCCTTCGTTATGGGATGAAAAGATCACTATCCTTTTACACTATGAAGACGAGTATGCAAAGATTTGGACATTAAGATGAATCTCGACGTAACTGTGAGTTATATTTGAGGATGCCTGGTGAACCAATAAAGAAATTTTGTATGGAAGCCTTTGTAGAGTTTAATCAGTCTGTCTTTATATTCAGCTAGTAATTAAAGGACAGAACACATACCATGTGCCCCAAATAATGTAATATTCTGTTTCTTCCTTATCTTTTAACTCCATTGTTAATCTGTCCATCTCCGTGCATTCAAGCACCTTTTTTATCACCATCTCTTCTGTGGGAATGTTGTCCCAGTCTTTCTTAACAGCCTCCAGCAGATGCCTGAAGTCTTTAAAGATGGATATTTTTTGCCTATTGAGAAAGACTCGGTCAACCTATTCATAAACAAAACACCTTCAGCTCCAGCTGATGGAATTAAGAATTTATACCCCACTCCAAATTCTAAGGAGAAGACGTGACCTCTAGGACATAATAGGATTAACCCTAGAATAGCAAAAGACACAAGGCTCACTATATTGCACAACTCCCTGGAGCATCTCAGAACCCTATAAAAAGCCATCCATTCCTAAGCCAAGGGTTCAGCCACCCCAGTAACATGCTTCTGTCAATGAAGTTTCTGGAATCCAAATTTCCTTGCAGCCAATCAGCCTCAATTTTATTTCTAGTGTCTTTCTCCTGGCTTGGAAACAAACCGGATTTTGCTTCCCACACAACTAATGTCAGGCTTTCAAGTGATGAAATCCATTTAAAAAGAAAAGAGCAAAGTCCATCTTCCAAAACAATTTCTTTTATTTAGGAAAGCATCAAATTGGCAAAGTCTGTTGTAATGCCAGATCTGACACAACCTGGAATTACACCATA
>NW_028262565.1:0-16048 GCF_049901715.1 Pseudonaja textilis | reverse complement strand
AGGAAAGGGAGAGAAAGAGGAAGGAGGAAGGAAAGGGAGAGAAAGAGAGGAAGGGCAGTGAAAAGGAGAAAGAGGGAGGGAAAGAAAGCAGGGAGGAGAGAAAGAGGAGGGAAAGTGAGGGAGGAGGAAGAGAAAGGGAGAGAAAGAGGGAAGGAGGAAGGAAAGGGAGAGAAAGAGGAAAGGGAGGAAAGAGGAAGGAGGAGGAAGTGAGAAAGAGGGAGGAACAGAAAGGGAGAGAAAAAGAGGGAAGGAGGAAGGAAAGGGAGAGAAAGAGGAAGGAGGAAAGGGAGAGAAAGAGGAAGGGAGGAAAGGGAGAGAAAGAGGGAAGAACAGAAAGGGAGAGAAAGAGGGAAGGAGGAAGGAAAGGGAGAGAAAGAGGAAGGGAGGAAAGGGGAGAAAGAGGAAGGGAGGAAAGGGAGAGAAAGAGGGAGTGAAACAGAAGGGAGAGAAAAGAGGGAAGGAGGAGGAGGAGAGAAAGAGGAAGGGAGGAAAGGGAGAAAGAGGAAGGGAGGAAAGGGAGAGAAAGAGGGAGGGAACAGAAAGGAGAGAAAGAGGGAAGGAGGAAAGGAAAGGGAGAGAAAGAGGAAGGGAGGAAAGGGAGAGAAAGAGGAAGGGAGGGTATGGAGAGAAAGAGGGAGGAACAGAAGGAGGAGAGAGGAAGGAGGAAGGAAAGGGAGAGAAAGAGGGAAGGGAGGAAAGGGAGAGAAAGAGCAGGAGGAAAGGAGGAGAAAGAGGGAGGAACAGAAAGGAGAGAAAGAGGAAGGAGGGAGGGAGGGAGGCAGAATAACAGAGTGGAAGGGAACTCTGGGAGGTCATCTAGGCCGAACCCCTGCTCAAACAGGAGACCCTCAGCCTACAGCTCTTTCCAGAGACAACATTTGTCCAGTCGGCAAGGGGGGCGCATTTTCCCCACTGCCAGCCCCCCCCACCCCACCCCAGTATTCTCCCCTCCATCCCCTCCCTTTCTGCCTCCGAGCCTTACAAATGGCACTGAAGAAAGGAACTTATGACCGTTTTTCACACTTACAGACGGTTGCTGCATCTCCCTGGTCACGCAACTCCTATTTGTGACGGGGTTGCAAGTCCTGGAATCCGTCCCTCCTCTTCCCTCCCTTTCTACATCCTCCTTCCTTTCTCTCTCCTCGTTCTTGACTTTCCTTCCATCCATCCATTCATTTCCTCCTCCCTTCTTCCTCCCCTTCCTCCCTCTTCTTCTCCCTCCTTCCTTTCCTCCCTCCCTTCCTCTTTCTGTTCTTTTCTTCCTCTTTTCTGTCCTTCCATCTCATTTCCTTCCTTCCTCTCTCCTCGTCTTCCTTCCTCCTCCTCCTCCCTCACTCCCCCTTTCGTTCTTTCTTTCTCCTCTTTCTTGTCCTTCCATTCATTTCCTTCCTTCCTCTCTCCTCGCCTTCCTTCCTTCCTTCCTCCCTCCTCCCTCCCTTTCTCATTCTTTCTTTCTCCTCTTTCTTGTCCTTCCATTCATTTCCTTCCTTCCTCTCTCCTTGTCTTCCTTCCTTCCTTCCTCCCTTCCTTCCTTCTTTCTTTCTGTCTCTTTCTTTCTCCTTTCTCTGCCCTTCCATTCATTTCCTTCCTTCCTCTCTCCTCGTCTTCCTTCCTTCCCTTCCTCCCTTCCTTCTTCTTTCTTTCTGTCTTTCTTTCTCCTTTCTTGTCCTTCCATTCATTTCCTTCCTTCCTCTCCCTCGCCTTCCTTCCTTCCTTCCTCCTTCCCTTCCTTTCTCGTTCTTTCTTCTCCTCCTTTCTTGTCCTTCCATTCATTTCCTTCCTTCCTCTCTCCTCGTCTTCCTTCCTTCCTTCCTCCTTCCCTTCCTTTCTCGTTCTTTCTTTCTCCTCTTTCTTGCCCTTCCATTCATTTCCTTCCTTCCTCTCTCCTCGTCTTCCTTCCTTCCTTCCCCCTTCCTTCCTTCTTTCTTTCTGTCTTTCTTTCTCCTTTCTTGCCCTTCCATTCATTTCCTTCCTTCCTCTCTCTCCTCGTCTTCCTTCCTTCCTTCCTCCCTTCCTTCCTTCTTTCTTTTCTGTCTCTTCTTTCTCCTTTTCTTGTCCTTCCATTCATTTCCTTCCTTCCTCTATCCCTCCTTCCTTCCTTCCTTCCTCCTTCCCTTCCTTTCTCGTTCTTTTCTTTCTCCTCTTTCTTTGCCCTTCCATTCATTTCCTTCCTTCCTCTCCTCGTCTTCCTTCCTTCCTTCCTCCCTTCCTTCCTTTCTTTCTTTCTGTCTTTCTTTCTCCTTTCTGGTCCTTCCATTCATTTCCTTCCTTCCTCTCTCCTCGTCTTCCTTCCTTCCTTCCTCCCTCCCTTCCTTTCTCGTTCTTTCTTTCTCCTTTCTGTCTCTTCCATTCCATTTCCTCCTTCCTCTCTCCTCTATTCCTTCCTTCCTCTCCTTCCTTCCTTCTTTCTTTCTGTCTTTCTTTCTCCTTTCTTGTCCTTTTACATTCATTTCCTTCCTCTCTCCTCCTCTCTCCTTCCTTCCTTCCTTCCTTCCCTTCCTTCCTTTCTGTTCTTTCTCCTCTTCTCTTGTCCTTCCATTCATTTCCTTCCTTCCTCTCTCCTCGTCTTCCTCCTTCCTTCCTCCTTCCCTTCCTTTCTTTCTCGCTCTTTCTTTCTCCCTCTCTTGCCCTTCCATTCATTTCCTTCCTTCCTCTCTCCTCGTCTTCCTTCCTTCCTTCCTCCCTCTTCCTTCCTTCTTTTCTTTCTTGTCTTTCTTCTCCTTTCTTGTCCTTACATTCATTTCTTCCTTCCTCTCCTCCTCGTCCTTCCTTCCTTCCTTCCTTCCTTCTTCCTTCTTTTTCTTTCTTTCTCCTCTTTCTTGTCCTTCCATTCATTTCCTTCCTTCCTCTCTCCTCGTCTTCCTTCCTTCCTTCCTCCTTCCTTCCTTTCTCGTTCTTTCTTTCTCCTCTTCTTGCCCTTCCATTCATTTCCCTTCCTTCCTCTCCCTCCTCGTCTTCTCCTTCCTTCCTTCCTCCTTCCCTTCCTTTCTGCTTCTTTCTTTCTCCTCTTTCTTGCCCTTCCATTCATTTCTCTCCTCTCCTCTCCTGTCTTCCTTCCTTCCCTCCTCCCTCCCTTCCTCCGTTCTTTTCCTCCTTCTCCTCCTTCCCTTCTTTCTTCCTCCTCTCCTTGTCATCCTTCCTTTCCTTCATTTCCTTCCTCTCTTCCTGTCTTCCTTTCCTTCCTCCTTCATTTCCTTCCTTCCTTCCTTTCTTTCTCCCTTCTTTCTTGTCCTCCCTTCATTTCCTTCCTTCCTCTCTCCTTGTCTTCCTCGCTCCTTCCTTCCATCCTCCTTCCTTTCTTCTCCTTCTTGTCTTCCTCATTTCCTCTCCTTCCTCCTTCCTTTCTCCTCGCTTTCTTGTCCTTCCATTCATTTCCTTCCTTCCCCTTCTTCCTCCTTTCTTTGTCCTTCCTTCTCATTTCCTCCCCTCTCCTCTGCCCCTTCCTTCCTTCCTTCCCTCCTTTCTTGTCTTCTTTCTCCTTCTTTCCTTCCATTTGTTTCCTTCCTTCCTCTCCTTTTCTTACTCCTCCCTTCCTTCCTTCCCTTCTTTCTTTCTCCTCTCCCTGTCCTTCCTTCCTTCCTTCCTCTTCCTTCCTTCCTTCCTTCCTGTCTTTCTTTTCTCCTCTTTCTTGTCCTCCATTTATTTCCTTCCTTCCTCTCCCCTTGTCTTACTTCCTTCCTTCCCTTCCTTTCCTTCTTTTCTTTCCCCTCTTTCTTGTCCTTCCTTCCTTCCTTCCCTTCCTTCCTTCCTCTGTCTTTCTTTCTCCTCTCTCTTCTTCTTCTCCTTCCCTTTCATTTCCTCCCCTCCTCCCTCCTTGTCTTCCTTCCTTCCTTCCTTCCTTCCTTCTCCTTCCTTCCTTTCTTGGTTCTTCATTTCTCCTTCCTTCCTTTCCTTCTTTTCCTTCCTTCCTTCCTTCCTTATCTTCTTCCTCCTTTCTCCCTCTTGTCTTCTTCCTTCCTTCATTTCCTTCCTTCCTTCCTTCCTTTCTGTCTTCTTTCTCCTCTTTCTTCCTTCTGTTCATTTCCTTCCTTCCTCTTTCTCTTTCTTTCTTCTTTCTTCGTCCTTCCATTCATTTCCTTCCTTCCTTCCTTCCTTCCTTCCTTTCTTCTCCTCTTTTCTTCTCCTTCCATTCTATTTCTCTTCCTTACCTCTCTTTCTTCCTTCCTTCCTTTCCTTCCTTCCTTCTTTCCTTTCTTTCTCCTCTCTTTCTTGCTCCTTCCATTCATTTCCTTCCTACCCTCCTTCCTTCCTTCCTTCCTTCCTTTCTCTTTCTTTCTTTCTCCTCTTTCTCTTGTCCTCTTCCATTCATTTCTTCCTTCCTTCCCTTCCTTCCTTCCTTCTTCTTTCTGTCCTCCTCTTCTTCTCCTTCCATTCATTTCCTTCCTTCCTTCCTTCTCCTTTCTTTCTCCTCTTTGTTCCCTTCCTTCCTTCCTTCCTTTCTTCCTGTTTTCCTCTCCTTCCTTCTTCCTTCCTTCCCTTCTTTTCCTTCCTTCCCTCCTCCCACCCTCTCCTTGTCTTCTCTTCCTTCCTTCCTTCCTTCCTTCCTTCCTTTCTCTTTCTTTCTTTCTCCTCTTTCTTGTCCTTCCATTCATTTCCTTCCTTCCTTCCTTCCTTCCTTCCTTCCTTTCTGTCTTCCTTTTCCTCTTTCTTCTCCTTCCATTCATTTCCTTCCTTCCTTCCTTCCTTTCTGTCTTTCTTTCTCCCTCTTTGTTCTCCTTCTGTTCATTTCCTTCCTTACCTCTCCTTATCTTCCTTCCTTCCTTCCTTCCTTCCTTCCTTCCTTCCTCTTTTCTCTTTCTCCTTTCTTCTCCTTCCTTTCTTGTCCTTCCATTCCTTCCTTCCTTCCTTCCTTCCTTCCTTCCTCCTCCCTTTCTCTCTCCTTCTCTCCTTCCCATTTCCTTCCTCCTCTCTCCTTGTCTTCTCCTTCCTTCCTTCCTTCCTTCCTTCCTTTCTCTTCTTGCTCTTTTTTCTCCTTCTTTCTTGTCCTTCCCTTCATTTCCTTCCTCCTTCCTTCCTTCCTTCCTTCCTTCTTCGCTTCCTTCCTTCCTTCCTTCCTTCCTTCCTTCCTTTTCCCTCTTCTTCCCCTTCCTTCATTCCTCCTCCCTCCTTCTCTTCCTTCCTTCCTTTCTTTCTTCCCCTTCCTTTCCATCTCTCTCTCTCTCCTCCCCTCCTCCTCCCCCTCCCCACCCTCTTCCCTGGCTTGATGCCTCACCCACCCCACGCCACCCCCTCCCTCCCCATAACTCACTCCCTGGGGCCCTGAATCCCAGGGGCAGCCAAATCCCTTCCTCCTTCCTTCCTCCTTCCTCCCCTTCCCTGTTGCCAGGGGAGGGGAGGGGAAGTGGGAGGGGGTCCAGCGCCCCTATAAAGCTCCAGCCAGGGGAGACCCCCAACATACCACCACCAGCAGCCTCTTCGCCCTTCCTCCCGGATCAAGGCAGTCTACCTGTTATAGCCCTCCCCTCACCCGAAAAGAGGCAATGCAGCCCCTCCCCATCTTCCTCTCTTCTCCTTCCTCCCTCCCCGGCTTCCCAGAGCCCTCCTGCGCTCTCTCAGCCCACCTGGCGTGGCACCATTGGGGGGGGGGGGGCTTGTCCTCAACACGGCCCTCCCCTCCCAAAACATCTCAGTGTGTCTGTCTGTCTGTCTCCTCCCTCTTTTCCAAACAGATCTCTTGGACCTTTTTCGCCCGTGGGGGTCGGGCCCTGAAAAAGGGGTGACCTATTGGGCCCCCTGCTCCTCGGCCTTCGAGGGGGCCCCAACTCTGCCCCTCGATCACCCCCTGAGTTCTAACCTTCCTTCCTCCTGCCCACATGGGAGCTGGCCGATCTCAGGCGAGGAGGCTCCGCGGGTTTGCTTCCGGGAAAGGCCCAGCCGGCTGCTTGGATCAAACTTGGACCTGACGATCGACCTTCAGCGCCTGGGATGCTGAGAGAGGACGGACGCGCGCGCCGCACGCACGCAGCACGGATGGCGTTCCCTAGTTGGGTCGTGAGATGCCTGCAAGGAAAGCACCCGGTCTCAGAAAGCAGCTTCCTTCGTTCCTTCTTTCCTTCCTTCCTTCCTTCCTTCCCTCCCTCCCTCCCTCCCTCCCTCCCTCCTTCCTTCCTTCCTTCCTTCCTTCCTTCCTTCCTTCCTCTCCACAATCCCCTCTCCCCTTCTAAAGCCCTGATGTTGTTCCCTAGTTGGGTCGTGAAAGTCCTGCAAGAAAGCACCCAGCTCAGAAAGCACCTCCTTCCTTCCTTCCTTCCTTCCTTCCTTCCTTCCTTCCTTCCTTCCTTCCTTCCTTCCTTCCTTCCTTCCTACCCTCCCTTCCCTCCCTCCTCCCTCCTTCCTTCCTTCCTTCCTTCCTTCCTTCCTTCCTTCCTTCTCCTCCTCTTCCACAAACCCCCTCCCTTCTAGCACTGATGATGTTCCTAGTTGGGTCAAGCGAAACGCATGCAAAGAAAGCACCCAGCTCCGAAAGCATCTTCCTTCCTTCCTTCCTTCCTTCCTTCCTTCCTTCCTTCCTTCCTTCCTTCCTTCCTTTCCTTCCTTCCTTCCTTCCTTCCTTCCTTTCCTTCCTTCCTCCCTCCCTCCTCCTCCTCCTCTCCACATACCCACTCCCTTCCTTCCTTCCTTCCTTTCCTCTTTCCTTTCCTCCTTCCCTCCTCCCTCCTCCCCTCCTCCTCTCCACATACCCACTCCCTTCCTTCCTTCCTTCCTTCCTTCCTTCCTTCCTTCCTTCCTTCCTTCCTTCCTTCCTCTCCTCCCCTCCCTCCTCCCTTCCTTCCTTCCTTCCTTCCTTCCTTTCCTTCCTTCCCTCCTCCCTCCCCTCCTCCTCCTCCTTCCACATGCTCCACTCCCTTCCTTCCTTCCTTCCTCCCTCCCTCCTCCCTCCTCCCTCCCTCCTCCTCCTCCTTCCTTCCTTCCTTCCTTCCTTCCTCCTCCCTTCCTTCCTCCTTCCTTCCTTCCTTCCTTCCCTTCCTTCCTTCCAGGGGGACCACGGGTGGTCCGTGAGGAAATTGGGGCGGGTAGGAGGTCTTCAGAGAAATGCCACCCCCAAAGGACTTGAGGGGTTGGAAATCTTGCCCCACCTGCCCCACACACCCGGCCTGGCCACCGGTCCCGCTTCCTCCTCCTCCTATTTTTGGCTACACGCAAGAAAAGCAACCCACAAGTCTTTCTCTCCCCCAATCCACCCCCTCGTGGGGTCAAACTCCACCCCTAATGAGTCTTGAGACCCTGCGAGGCCTCCTGGTCCGCGTGGCTGCGCCCCAAGGGACAAGTCTCATTTCTGGTGGAGTTTTTGGGGAGAGAAAAAGACAAAGAAATAAAACTCTTGGCGGCTTCTGCTGCTTTCCTTGCATGTAAGCCCAAAGTCTCTCCCCGCCTCTTTTCTCTCCTGCTGGAGAACGGAGCTGGAGATCCCCAACCAAAGAGCGATCGATCGTCGAAAAACGGGTGCGGACTTTTTTGGGAGGGGCGGGCGGTCGGGTTTAAATGGCGGTCCTTCACACTCCCCAAAAGTGGGAGACCCTCCGCCCCTGTCACGCCCGATTTGACGCGTACCTTCTTCGCCAGAGTCGCACGGCGGCGACGACGACGACGAGGCTCTCTCTCCGAGACGAGAGCGAAGGCTGAAGGATTTCATTCCAAGACTACCAAAAAAGGCCCATCCTGGGACTTTTTGCAAGGCATGTCTTCTCACCTGGGCTGGTTCCTTGGGGCCCCCCGTCACACCCCCCCCAGGAAACCCACCTCCTCTCACTCACCCCGCTCTCCCTCTCAAGAGCTAAAAATTCCAGCCTTCCTATCTGAATAATTATTCCTTTTTTAAAAATTTAAAATAAAACTCAATAAACCTGCTTTTTTTTCCTGCCCCGATTTCTTCTTCTCTCTTTCCGGGGGCGCCGACCGCCCCTGCTTGCTGGTAAAGGTTACAGGGTCAGCAGCTAGCGCTGCTGCGCCAAGCTTGGCTCTTCGGTGGCGGGTTTTGGGGGTGGGTGGGGGGGTCTCAGCTATCGTGAACCTTATTAAATCGCCGCTGAGCGGACAGGACAGCCCCCTGTCCCGGTCCCGTCCCTCCTGCCGCTTCCCCACCACAAACCACGGCGGTTCGAGCAAATCTAGCGGGCGCCCGCCAGCGGTGGATGCCAGGCCTTCGAATGCAAAGCGGGTAAACAAACCCTGCTGGCAGCTCTGGATCCAGGGAAATGGGTGGTGGGGGCGCGATTTGGCCTTCCTGGACACCCCGCCCTGCAGGTTCGGCGGGGGGGAGTTGTGTGTGTGTGTGGGTGGATGGGTGGGTGGATGGGCTTTTTGTTAGAGAAAACACATTGGACGCCGTGGTCTCGGACGGCGTGGCGAGATTTTAAGTTTTTCCTGCCTCAGAAGGGGCAAACTTGATCCTAATAGAAGATTATTATGATTGGCGATTATGATTATGATTATGATTATGATTATTATATATATACATTATTACATATTATTATTAACAGTTCCAGTCCTTGGTTAGGATTCATGAATATTGAGCTGCCAACCAGCCAAAAGGCTGTGAATCTCACTAAAGATTAATAATAATAATAATAATAATAATAATAATAATAATAATAATAATAATGGTTAGGATTCGAGCTGTTGAGCTGCCAACCAGCCACAAAGGCTGTGAATCTCACTAAAGATTAATAATAATAATAATAATAATAATAATAATAATAATAATGGTTAGGATCTCGAGCTGTTGAGCTGCCAACCAGCCACAAAGGCTGTGAATCTCTACTAAAGAATAATAATAATAATAATAATAATAATAATAATAATAATATGATGCTTGGGAAATGTTCGACTAGTGATTTGTGATACGAAATCCAGCAGTTATCTTGTTTGCTGTGTACACTGTTGTTTTTTGTGTATTATAATAATAATAATAATAATAATAATAATAATAATAATAATAATAATGGTTAGGACTCGAGCTGTTGAGCTACCAACCAGCCCCAAAGGCTTGAATCTCACTAAAGATTAATAATAATAATAATAATAATAATAATAATAATAATAATAATAATAATGGTTAGGACTCGAGCTGTTGAGCTACCAACCAGCCCCAAAGGCTGTGAATCTCACTAAAGATTAATAATAATAATAAAATAATAATAAAAATATAGTAATAATAGTTATTAACAGTTCCTAGGTCCTTGGTTAGGACTCGAGCTGTTGAGCTACGAACCAGCCACAAAGGCTGTGAATCTCACTAAAGATTATTATTATTATTATTATTATTATTATTATTATTACATAATACATAATAATAATAATAATAATAATAATAGTTATTAACAGTTCCTAGGTCCTTGGTTGTGGACTCGAGCTGTTGAGCTGCCAACCAGCCCCAAAGGCTGTGAATCTCACTAAAGATTAATAATAATAATAATAATAATAATAATAATAATAATAATAATAATAATAATAATAGTTATTAACAGTTCCTAGGTCCTCGGTTAGGACTTGAGCTGTTGAGCTACCAACAGAGACAGATAGATGGCAAGTAAGTTGAGAGAGAGATGATAGAGATGATAGAAGATAGAAAGATGATAGAAAGATGATAAGAGAGAAGGATGATAGATGATAGGTAGATAGATAGATATGATAGATAAGAAAGATGGTAGGTAGGTAGACAGACAGAGGCAGATGGTAAGTAGGTAGAGAGATGATAGAGATGATAGATGATAGCTAGATAGATGATAGAGGGAGAGAGAAATAAGATAGATGATAGGTAGGTAGGTAGATATGATAAGATAAATAGATGATAGATAAGATAGAGAGAAAGATGATAGGTAGGTAGATAGACAGATAGATAGATGTAAGTAGATAGAGATGATAGAGATGATAGATGATAGCTAGATACATGATAGATAGATAGATAGATAGATAGATAGATAGATAGATAGATAGATAGATAGATAGATGATAGATAGATGCTAGCTAGCTAGATGATAGGTAGGTAAACAAATATAAATAGATAAGAGATAAGAGAGAGAAAGATGGTAGGTAGGTAGATAGAAAGATAGATGTAAGTAATGATAGGGATGATAGATGATAGCTAGATAGATGATAGCTAGATAAATAAATATAAATAGATAATAGATGAGAGAGAAAGATGGTAGGTAGATAGAGAGATGTAAGTAGATAGAGACGATAGAGATGATAGATGATAGCTAGCTAGATAGACGATAGGTAGGCTAAATAAATATAAAGAGAGATGGTAGGTAGGTAGACAGAGACAGATCGATGGTAAGTAGGTAGAGAGCGAGATGATAGAGAGAGATGATAGATAGATGATAGGTAGGTAGACAGACAGACAGAGACAGACAGATGGTAGGTAGGTAGGTAGGTAGATACATGGATAAATAAGTAGGTAGATAGGTAGTTTGGAATTGCCCCTCTAACAAAACAAAACAGAACAAAACTCCCACGGACCAGTTAGAAAGGCCTTAGTAAGGCCACCTCTGGTATCCTGCATTCAGTTTTGGTCCTCCACGTTGCAAAAAAACCCCAAGAGGTTGAGACTTTGGGGGGAAAAGGTTCAGGATTAAAGGCCTGGAGAATGAAAGATACGAAGACCAGGGGGAAGGATTTGGGTTTGGCCAGTCTGTAGAAATGAAGGACTATTGGGTGGGTGGGATAATATTCCAGTATTTGAGGCGCTGGCCCCCAAAGAGGAGGGGGAGGAGAAGGGGTGTCCCTCCAATTATTCTCCAAAAGCAGCAGAAGACAAGAAAGAATGGATGGAAATGAACTTCCTAACATGGAGGCTCGTTCACCCGTGGAACAGCCTGCCACCAGAAGTTGCAGGTGCTTCCAGACCTGGAGGTTTTTTTTATTTTTGATTTTTAAGAAGAGACTTAGGGACAGCCATTTTGTCTGTAGGTAGGATCCTTTGCTTGAGCGTGTGTGGGGGGGTCAGACTAGAAGACCTCACAAGATCCTTTCCGGCTCCATTTTGATTCCCAGAGGAGGCCATTTTGTCATAGCCTGGTTGGGCCACAAGGTCTTGCTGTCCCACTGCGAATTTTGGTCTGTCTCTGAAGGTGATTTAAAACAAAACAAAAGAAAAAAAACTTGGCCTCCTTTTCAGGTGGGTGGACTACAATTCCCATCATCCTCCAGCTGGACTCGGGGTGGGGGTGGAGGAAGCATCCCCCTCGCTCCAGGCAGTCGTACCTTCGAATGGATCACGGAGCAAAACCGTTGTAAAATGGAGGGCTTCCCAGACGCCGGGATTCGCACACACGCCCCCTTTTTTCAAACGTGGGGTTTCTCTTAGCCGGCTCGGCCTGGCTCTCTCTTTGTCGGTCGGAGGGACTACAACACCCATCCTTCCCGGCTGGACTCCCTGCTTGTCTGGAACGGGAGATGCGGGTCATAATTCAGAGATGGCGGAGGAAGGGATGAAAAGAGAGTAAACAGGCTACAGCGGAGAGAGGGCGGAGGAAGGGATTAAAAGAGAGTAAACAGGCTACAGCGGAGAGAGGGCGGAGGAAGGGATTAAAAGAGAGTAAACAGGCTACAGCGGAGAGAGGGCTGAGGAAGGGATTAAAAGAGAGTAAACAGGCTAGAGCGGAGAGATGGCGGAGGAAGGGATTGCAAGAGAGTAAAGGGGCTAGAGCGGTGAGAGGGCTGAGGAAGGGATTAAAAGAGAGTAAACAGGCTACAGAGGAGAGATGGCAGAGAAAGGGAATGCAAGAGAGTAAAGGGGCTAGAGCGGAGAGATGGCGGAGGAAGGGATTAAAAGAGAGTAAACAGGCTACAGCGGAGAGAGGGCTGAGGAAGGGATTGCAAGAGAGTAAACAGGCTACAGCGGAGAGAGGGCAGAGGAAGGGATTAAAAGAGAGTAAACAGGCTACAGCGGAGAGAGGGCGGAGGAAGGGATTAAAAGAGAGTAAACAGGCTAGAGCGGAGAGAGAGGCGGAGGAAGGGATTAAAAGAGAGTAAGGCTACAGCGGAGAGATGGCGGAGGAAGGGATTAAAAGAGAGTAAACAGGCTACAGCGGAGAGATGGCAGAGGAAGGGATTAAAAGAGAGTAAACAGGCTACAGAGGAGAGAGGGCAGAGGAAGGGATTAAAAGAGAGTAAACAGGCTACAGAGGAGAGATGGCAGAGGAAGGGATTGCAAGAGAGTAAACAGGCTACAGCGGAGAGAGGGCAGAGGAATGGATTGCAAGAGAGTAAACAGGCCACTGCGGAGAGATGGCGGAGGAAG
Organism: Pseudonaja textilis; assembly: GCF_049901715.1. Classification (NCBI taxonomy): domain Eukaryota; kingdom Metazoa; phylum Chordata; class Lepidosauria; order Squamata; family Elapidae; genus Pseudonaja; species Pseudonaja textilis. The sequence continues at coordinate 3,804 of NW_028262565.1, read as the reverse complement.
GGATTAAAAGAGAGTAAACAGGCCACACCGGAGAGATGGCGGAGGAAGGGATTGCAAGAGAGAAAACAGGAGACAGCGGAGAGATGGCGGAGGAAGGGATTAAAAGAGAGTAAACAGGCCACACCGGAGAGATGGCGGAGGAAGGGATTGCAAGAGAGAAAACAGGAGACAGCGGAGAGAGGGCAGAGGAAGGGATTGCAAGAGAGTAAACAGGCTACAGCAGAGAGATGGCAGAGGAAGGGATTAAAAGAGAGTAAACAGGCTACAGCGGAGAGATGGCAGAGGAAGGGATTAAAAGAGAGTAAATGGGCTACAGAGGAGAGAGGGCAGAGGAAGGGATTGCAAGAGAGTAAACAGACTACAGCAGAGAGAGGGCAGAGGAAGGGATTGCAAGAGAGTAAACAGGCTACAGCGGAGAGAGGGCAGAGGAAGGGATTGCAAGAGAGTAAAGGGGCTACAGAGGAGAGATGGCAGAGGAAGGGATTAAAAGAGAGTAAACAGGCTATAGAGGAGAGAGGGCGGAGGAAGGGATTGCAAGAGAGTAAACAGGCTACAGCGGAGAGATGGCAGAGGAAGGGATTAAAAGAGAGTAAACAGGCTACAGCGGAGAGATGGCAGAAGAAGGGATTAAAAGAGAGTAAACAGGCTACAGCAGAGAGATGGCGGAGGAAGGGATTACAAGAGAGTAAACAGAGGAGTTGAAGTCCACCTGTCTTTTAAGTTTCCGGAGTTGGAGTGCCTCTTACTAGCGGTTGGTGGGATGAGGTGGGCGTAGGAAGAAATAAACCCAAAACAAACCCCCATCCTTCTCCACGTTGGCACAGGGAAGTAGGCCGATCCTCTCTCTCTCTCCTTTCCTTACTTCTTCCTTACTTCCTTTCTTACTCCTCCGTCTCTCCTTTTTGCCTTTTTCAAGTATTTTTATTTTTTTTCAGACCATTTCCTGGTCTAAACCAGGGATTCCCAACCTTCTTCCTCTCCCTTCCTTCTCGCACCCCACCCCGAACCCCCAAAAAGTGACACCACGCTACGCCGTGCCCTTAAGACATCGCCCTCCTCTCCGTTGCAAACTTATAAATCCCAATTTGTGTGTGTGTGTGTGTGTGTGTGCGTGCTGGAATATTGTCCCGTGCACCCCTGGTCTAAACAGACCCCCCCATCAAGGGGTGGGGATGGCGGCACCCCTTCTCGCACCCCCAAAAGTGACACCACGCTCCGTCGTGCCCTTAAGACATCGCCCTCCTCTCCGTTGCAAACTTGTAAATCCCAATTTGTGTGTGTGTGCGCACTGGAATATTGTCTCGTGCACCCCTGGTCTAAACAGACCCCCCCCATCAAGGGGTGGGGGGCGACGGCACCCCTTTTCGTGAACGTGACCCCAACTTTTAACCTTCCTCCCTTTTTGCAACCTCACCGTCAAATTTAATCACCTTTTTTCTTTTTTTGTAAAAAAAAAATCTGTTTATTAAACAAACCAGGAAACAAAAAAAAGGAGGATAATTCAACAACAACAAAAGATAGAATTAAATTAGCACTTTTTCCTGCAAGGAAGTTTTGGGGGGGGCTGGGGTAAAGTAGGAGCAGCTTCTAACCCTTTACTCATCACCAGTCCGGGATTGTGACGTATCTCTGCTCTGCATACACACACACACACACACACAGTGCATACACACAATAGGAGGGTCAGTGACAGACGGGGTGGGTGGGCTTGGTTGCGCCATGGCAACCCCTTCTTGAGTTTTGGGGACCCCTGAACACACACACACACGCACACACACACACACACACACACACACACAGAGGCAACCTGGAGCTCCTTGCAACCCGAGCCTCTCGTCCCCCCCCCAAAATGAAATCCAATCGAACCAAATGTCCAGCCAGAGATTGTCCGACGTTTGCAATTCCAGGGAGGAATATTCGCCGTGTGCGTTCGCGCGGCGGGGTTTGGCAAAAGGGAAGGTGGTGTGTGTGGGGGGAATACAACACGTATGAATCGCACCCCCCAAACCAACCGGCAAGCCCCCTTCCGCGACCCCTCATTTTGGCTTAGCTTTGTTTGAAATTTAAAACACAACCCCCCAAAAAAAGCAATACGAAGACCTTCAATATGAAGGTTTCAACGATCGGTTCGAGAGAAACTCGGGAGGACAGCGGGCCGCTCCTCCTCGGGACGGCGGGGTTCCCCCCTCTTGCCAACGTGCCCAGAAACCGTGGGGAGCCCCCCACACACCTTTCCTGACTCCCGAGAAGAGATCGGACTGCCATTTTGTCCGAAACGAGGCGGGTTCTCCCGCTGGGGTGGGTATGGGGGTTGGGCTAGATGACCTCCAAGGTCCCTTCCGACTCTGTTCGTCTGACGTTCATCTGATTTGAAGGAAGGACCAGGGGAGACAGGAGACCAGCCTTCCAATATTTGAGGGCAGGGGGGTTGGACTAGATGAGAACTCATAATCTGATTTTAAGGAACAAAAGGACCAGGGAGACGGAGAGCATCTTCCAATATTCCCCTTCCAACTCATTCTGATATTAAGGAAAGGACCAGGGGAGACAGGAGAGCAGCCTTCCAATATTTGAGGACAGAGGGTGGACCCTACAAGGTCCTTTCCAACTCTGTTCATCTGACTTCCATCTGATTTGAAGGAACAAAAGGACCAGGGGAGACAGGAGAGCATCTTCCAATATTTGAGGACGAGTGGGGGGTTGGACTAGATGACCTATAAGGTCTCTTCCAAATCTGCTAATCTGACTTTCATCTGATTTTAAGGAACAAAAAGGACCAGGGGAGACAAGAGAGCATCCTTCCAATATTTGAGGGCAGGGGGTTGGACTAGATGACCTACAAGGTCCCTTCCAACTCATAATCTGATTTTAAGGAACAAAAGGACCAGGGAGACAGGAGAGCAGACTTCCAATATTTGAGGACAGAGGGGTTGGACTAGATGACCTACAAGGTCCCTTCCAACTCTGTTCATCTGACTTTCATCTCATTTTAAGGAACAAAGGACCAAGGGAGACAGGAGAACATCCTTCCAATATTTGAGGGCAGGGGGGTTGGACTAGATGACCTACAAGGTCCCTTCCAACTCTGATGATCCGTTATATCTGTTACCCCTCTTCTCCTCCGACGGCATTCCCCGCCCAACCGCCTTTCCTCCAGGGATGGCACCCAACTTGTCCCGATTGTCGCGGAGGAGGCCGTAGCCTCCTGTGCCAGTCCCGTCCTGGGTCCCCCCGCGCCACCCCAATTCCAGCCACCCCAATTCCAGCGGCCCCTCCTCACAAACCCCAATTTGGGCTACCCGTCTGTCTTGGCGGGAATCACCGGACGCCCCTTTTTCTACGGGGGGGCGGCTGTGTCAGCGGCAGAGCCCGCATAGTGCGCGCGCTCCTAAGCAGAGTTCCCAATTCTTTGGCTTCCTGCCCCCCCGAGAAGGGGGTGGGTGCGGGGCTCCCAGCTGCCTCTCCTCTTCGTGCAGATGAGGCGCCGGGTTCAAGTCTCGCTCTCGCCCGTCGCTCGACATCCGGGGAAAGCGACGGGGCCACTCGGCTCTCCCACTGAAGGCTGGTTGCAAAGTGTGTCTTCCAGCAGGCACGCAAGCCCCGCTGTAAAATCCCCGCAGAGGGGGATTCGTCCTTCCCCATGTCCGAAGACCTCCCTCTGCCCCCAAAAACTGCTCCCACAACTTGGGGGAGGGGAGGGAGGGAGAGGCCGCCGTCTGGGAAAAGCTGGTCTTCTTTGGCGTGATATCCCTCGGCGTTGCGTCGAGGGTCTCCGTTCGCCGCGGGGCCCCCTCCACCAACCGT